>NC_056469.1:31261404-31424906 GCF_008729295.1 Plectropomus leopardus | reverse complement strand
ACGGAACCAAAAATTAACAAAAAATCTGTGAAAAAAAAGAAATTACCTGAAAATTAGTAAAATAATAATAATAACAACAATAATAACGAAACAAATATAGAAATAAATAGAAAAAATGCAAACAAGCCTTGGTAAAAGTGCTTAAAAATATAATAATTCTGCAAAATTATTTTATATATTTTTTAATAATTTCTTGCAATTTGTGGAGCATTTCTTACCAAGTTGCTCATTGCCTGCCAATTTTCTCATAGTTCAAAACTTTAACAACTTGAGAAAGACGTCCAAAATCATCACAAGAAAAAGGATGTCACTCCAGGTTTCAGAGGGTTAATGAACAACACCAAAAACCACATCAGCTGACTGAAACTAAAACTGCCGCTCACCGTCTCTGGACATGCCGACAGCCAGACACTTCTTGAAGCGACACTGCTGGCAGCGGTTCCTGTTGATCCTCATGATGGTGCAGTTTTCCATCTTAAGACACTTCTTGTACTGGATGTTCTGCTGGATGCTTCGCCTGAAGAATCCCTGATAAAAGAAAAAGATCCCCACGTGGAGCGTTAGACAAGCGCATTCACTCAGCAAGACTCAAACCTGCAGGGAGGCTTCATTCGGGGAACTCGTCTCACCTTGCAGCCCTCGCAGGCATGGACGCCATAGTGGAAGCCCGAAGCCACATCGCCACAAACTTTGCACAACAGCACCATGCCGTTTATTTCTGCAAAAACAGCGATACGTGTGCACCAAATGAGATGTGGAACATTTTCTTACTAATCACAGTAATTTGATGATGAGACTTCGATGTACTTACTGGTAATGCTGCTCTTGGCAGACGTGGAGGAGCGCCCGGCCTTCTCCGCGCCTTGGCTGCGCTGGTGGCCGCTCTTGGTGGGCGGAGAGATGTCAACCACCATGCCCACAGCCCTGCTGGGCAGCGAGGGGCGGGACACGGTCGGTGACGTCGACAGGTAGCCGCTGCTGGGGCTGGTGCTCATGCAGGACTCCGGGCTGGAGGCGGAGCCGGAGGAAATATAGGCGATGACTCCTCCTGTGGAGAGGGCGGGACGGAGACGTTAAATTAGGTTAATTACCGCCCTTTCACTCAAGGCTGACAGTGTAATCACATTATTTGGGCGTTTTTACTAATTGTGTATAATGGTGGCCATGTAGACTTAACCTACCGCACAGTTCAAAATGAGGGTGTGACACCTTTTCATTTAATCTGAGACATTAAAAACCACCACAGGATATCGAATGTTTACAGGCTTTATCTTACATCAAGCCAAAGACGCTGTGACCCAGAGATAACAGGCGCTAAACCGCAGCAAGAACAATGTGCGGCAATTAAAACTGCGACTGACGCAGAGCGGTGCAGAGCATGTGTATTTCCTGTTCTTGGTTTATTCCCTGTGCTAAGATTGACCCGCTTTATCACCTCCAGTGCTGCTTGCTGGTTGGATAACAGCATTACATAACGTACATGGGTCTCTGTGCTGTGGGAGCGTGCTCCAGACAGGGTCACTGAATCAGTGGAGCAACATAACAGTTGTGGGAAAAAACAAGAATGCAAAGAGAAAACATCAACTAGTGGATTATGTAATGAAATGTTCTGCCAGAAATGGATGCTTGGTGTTAAGAATTTGAAGTTTAACCCCTTAAAAACATGAGCGACATCACTTTTCCTGTGCTGCTTTCAGACAACTTTTCCAAGTATTAAAGTATTTGACTCTGAGCACATTGGTGGGATTTGTTTCACACGAGGAAAAAGGCAATGAGCAACTTGGAAAGAAATATACCACAAATTATGATATAAAATATTAAATTAGTATTTAAAAAATGGTTTGCAGACATTTTTCAAGCATGTTTGCAAGGTAATCTCCTTTTTTAAACTTTTTTTTTTTTGCTCTTTGTTTTCTTTCCATGTTTCTGAAAGGAGTGGTGCACAGGTAGCCTGCAGCTATGTTACAAAACTGAGAAAATGTTTAAAAATACTTGAGACATACCAACTGAGAAAATGATTCATTAAAATAAATAATAAAAAAAAAAGTTATCTTTATTCCCACTGGGCTAGGCAGCACAATTGAACAATGCTCTGCTCCAGTTAAAGAGAATAAGGAAGTAGGGCGGTGCAGATTTAAAAACACCAAACACTCTGAGTCACTTTCCATTTAAAAATAAAATACTTATTGGAATATGCGTAAATGTGTGTTTGATCAACAACAAAAATCCTGATAAAAATAAGTGCAGAGGTTAGAGCTGATTACCTAACCTCAACCATGACTGTTCTGTTTCGCGGCCCACCCACACGTGGACCTGTCATGAATTTCTGTGAAAGCGAAGCGCGAGGGAGCAGAAAAAAATCTAGGTCAGTGGCTGCTGTCTCTCCGCCGTCTCACGTGTACCTCGCGGTCCAGCCGCGCGCCGAGTGTGCCGTGTACAGCGTGGATTATGCAAGGCGCTACGTCACCAGCTCCTCTCCGGCCAATCAGAGGAGAGCTCTAACTGAAGCGTGCTCGCAGGAAGACACGCCCCGTCGACCAATCAGAGCCGTGTTCCCGAAAGCGTGTACACACGGACACATGGCTAGGCTACGCCGTCCATGTGAGCGGGACCGGGGAAGATAAACACTGTTGTTGTGTCAAATGGAAATGTAGCAGCGCCGCACTGGCACTCCTAACCCCGATTTTAAAACGCAGCTTTTAGGCAAGAATTGCACATTTACTGCGGTTATAAATTATATCGAAGTAATGTATTAATTATAAAAAATGTGTCAAATTTTCCTGACCTAGATGCAACGGTTGTGATAGAGCAGCACAGCAGGAAAAAATGCCCACGATTTCAATTATCATTCATTTGAGCTCTGCCTGCATTAAAACACTTTGTGCCATGGTGTATTTTGAAATTAATATAACGAATAATATTAAGTTGTTAAAGCACATAACTTCATGCCACTACTGTGCTCCATCTCTATCAGTGCCATAAATAAGAAAACATGACAAAACACTATGTATTATACGCGTATGATCATTTTTAAGAATTAATTTCTACAAATTCGTTATATCTTTACATGTTAACAGCACTGCAGCAAAGTCTCTGCACAGTGCATGCAATTAAAACATCCTCTGCTTTTTATTTCATTGCAACAAATATTCTGATATAAATTGTCCTCTTACCAGGCTTGGCTGTCCCGATGTCCTCAGGCATCTCTGTTCGAGGAAAAAAAAATCTCCAACAGATAATTCAACTAAACTCAACTGTCTGTCACGACTTCTACCACAAAAATACACAAGCGCAGACTAAACTCGACGTTAGTGTGCGAGTAGTTTAAAAATGTAGCTCATATCATGAGTCTGTTCCGGGAAATAATGTGCAGGTCCGAGTCTCTCAGAGAGGACAAGCCGGAATGAGTGCGTCTGATTCAGAGGAACTCCCCCCTTGTTGTGTGACTGCGGGTTAGTCAGAGGAACGAAATGTTCTCAATAGTAGGCTCGCCCATGTGACCCATTTGTCGGTCCCGCCCCTCCACCCGGGCGCTCGAGCCACTTTAACCCAGTGACACACTTTCAGGACACCGGAGGGCGGAGCCTCGCGCCTCGTGGATGTAACAGAGGAATGGTAACACAGCGGTCACGTTGCAGAGCACAACGTGAAGGGTGAAGCCGGAACAGTAAAGTACAGTGCAGTCATGCTGCGTGCAGTGTGCCTCCCGTCCAGCAGCCAGGCAGCCTTGTTTTCACGCAACTATTTACTTTTTTTCAGATACTAACAGGCTGCAGCTGGTGCACGCTGTACTTTAAATAACTGCAGAGGTGGAAGAAACGCTCACATGGAAAATGAATCAGGAATGTGACTTCTAACTTTTAATGTCAAAAAAACACATTTTCTTGTGATAAAGTGAAACATTTTGCACACTTTAGAGTCATGGGTGTGTTATAAGACAACAGGCCCTCGGGCACAGATATGCAAAAACGAAGCACAGACTTTGTGGTGGTTTTAATCCCCCTCGTAATGCATATTTTTTGTGGTTTTGTGTCTTTTTTGGTCATTTAGTGTCTCCATGTGGTTATTTTTGATTCTATTTGCAGTTCATTTGTATTTGTTTGTGGTCTTTTTGAATCTTAAATTTGTCTTTTTTTGTAATTTTGTGTCTGTGTTTGTTTGTTTGTCATTTTCTGTCTCTTTGGTGGTTGTTTGCCTGCTGTTTTGTGTCTTTGTGGTTGTTTTGACTGTCATTATGTGTCTGGTTTTGCTTGTCGTTTTGTGTCTTTTTTTGGTTTTGCCTGTTTTGTGTCTCTTTGTGGTTGTCTCAATTGGGTCAATTTGTCATTTTTGGTCATTTTATGTCTCCTTGTGGTTATTTTCTGTCTCCTGGTGATTGTATTGCCTGTTGTTTTGTCTCTCTTTGTAGTTATTTTCTGTCGTTGCAGTTTCTCTGCACCTCTACACTCTTTTTGTGTCTCCTTGTGGTTGTGTTGTGTCTTCTTGTAGTCAGTTTGTGTCTCTGTAGTCATTTTGTGTCTTTCTGTAGTTGTTTTTGTCTCTTTATGGGCATCGTAAAGACTCTTCCTAGTCTGAATGTGTATATTTGAGTGATATTTGAGATTTCACTAAAGTAAAAACACAAACTTATTTACAGCAATATCGACTTTAAGTATTAAAGAAAAAGTCATTTTTGGCAGAATGGTCTTGTTTCTCAGAGAAATGCATTATTACATGTTATTTAATATACATATTTGAACCTTTTTACTGAAGCTTTAACATTTAAACGTAGCAGCTGGTGAGGTGGAACAGATTTTTACTACTTTATTTACAGTTGGATAGTTTTATCTATCGTGCAGTACAATATTATCCTTTGTAATCTAGTGAACTATAAGTAAAAAGCAGCAGAAAATTGAAATACTTAAGTCAAGTAAAAGTACCTTAACACTGTACTGACGTAGGCTACAGTACTCGAGTTACTGTCTTAGGTAGTTTTCATTACTGGTGGAGTACATATACACACTGATATGGTGTAGTAATACATTAAATCAACAGAAAAAACAAACACAGCACCTTACTGTTATCTTTGACTTTTTATGTTTGCTTTCTTTCTATTGGCACACTTTCATCTATGTATTAAAACTGTTACGCAACAATTTCCTAAAACACTGTTTATCTTACTGAAAACATGATGGAGTATAAAACTGTTACTGCGCCAGCTGCGATAATGTCGTGACGGCTGGTTTTATTTGTGGTCCCGGTGGCACCTACAGTAGTGTGAGCCACCACAGAGGCTGTTTTCAGAGTTTTTATGTGTCTGTAGACAGATTTTGTCGACGTGATAGTGTCACAAACGTACAAGACGCATTCACAAACTTCAGTTGTGTAACTGAGATCACAGTGAAGGTTGAGGTCATAGATCGCTGCGGTCTGAGGGGGCAGGGGCAGTTGGGAAGGGAACGCCGCCCCCTGCGCCACGCCACATACTCGATTTAAGTTGCGGATCACATCAGCTCGAGTGATGGTCACTAATTTTTAATGTCTTTTCCAAGTTGTGTTACAAATTTTAAATTGTCTTTGCTTTACACTTTTTAAACATACATTCTTCTTTAAGACAATATTTGCTGTATAGTTAACTATTAGTACTACTATTTACATTCAAACTCACCAGTGGCAGAAAGTAACCGGTCAGTACATTGACTCAAACACTGTACCAATCAGTAAGTACAGTTTTAAGGTACTTCACTTTAATAAAGGAAATGTTACCATTATTTAATGGATAAGGATGGTAAAAGTTATTTTTTTGCTTTAGTCCCTCTTTGAGTACTTTCTTTTCTGTGGCTCACAGCCTCAAGCTCATTTATTCCTATTAAAAATCTTTAAAAACAGTTCACAGATATATAGTTTGATTTTTAAAATAGGATAATTTGTTTATTTTAACCAAGCCAGAGCTAACTATATACCTAATTTGCATCTGTGATCCCGAGGCAAGAAAATCCTAAAAGACAATACAGAAAAACACAGACAGTAAAGATCAAACAATTAAAAGCAAACCGGTTTGTAAATTTAGAAACAGTACTGCACATATAAAACTAAATTTACATCACTTGGTCTCAGAAATGAGTTGAACCCATACAGAGGTTTAGATCAGTGATCACATGATTGTGCATACTCTGATGTGTGGGATCTGAGTGCCATTTATCTGATGCTCTGATTGGAAATACTGACTGTCCGGAGGCAGTTTTCCTAAATTTAGCCATGCAGTCAACTCTGGCTAATGCCCCAGTTTCTGAAGCATTGTTCCTGCAGACTGACACAAATAAATTTATTAATCATTTCCTAAAACAGCCAGGCACAATCGGTATTAGCCAACATTACTCAAGCACAAGTATTCAAGTGTGACGGTGTGTGTATGTGGGACCGACTCAAAATCAATTACAGCACCTTTGTTCTTCATAATGAGGTGTGAGGGTGCAGCTTATTGATGTTTTTTAAAGGGTTTTGGTCAATAAAGAGGCTTTAAAGCACAATGGAGTACACCGACTGGGATTGTTGCTGTTAAAAAACAGAATATATTCTATTTGGACTTCAACTTGGAGAATCATCACTTCAGTTTACAGTTTCTGAGGACAAACAGTAAAGCAGAAAGTCCAAATGCACTTCATAAAAACCGCTGTGCTGTATACTGTTCATTCAGTAGGGAACAACTGAGCTGCGTTTGGCTTCAGATTTTTCTACGTTTTCACACCAGAGAGCGTCTTATATACTGCCAGCCCACACTGTGCAGTACATCCACAGCTGCTCTGAGATCCCAGGCCTCACTTTGTCTCTTTTAAACTGTAAAACCTCTCACACTTGAATGTTTTTCTTACTTTTATCAATACAAAACCTGCTGTTCTAAAAATACAAAAAAAGAGGTTTTTAATCCTATAAAAGCGTGTGCGTTCTCTGTGTACATGCACAGGAAGGCAATAAGTAATAAATATCTATTTTTATTCATCTTGATTTAGCAGCGCTGAGTTTACATGAAATTGCCGTACTTTCAATGAATTGACAGTTCAGCCTCCAGTTACAGTGGAAGGTACAAAGTCGACTGTATTAAGTTAAAATAGATAATCAGAGGCACATTTATTTTCATGACATCCTCCTGAACTAGATCTGATATAAAGTGTCTCCTGTTTGACATCTAAGGACAGGTGTGTGTTTTCCACCTGAGTGTTACTGACAAACTTTGTATTCTCTCTGTGAAGCTCAAATGTTTTAAAGATAAAGTTTAGCGTGAGACAGAAAGGGCAAATTTATGCCAACAGATTGAAGATAAATACAGCTTTCGTGACCTTGACTGCTCGGCACAATGTCAGAAAGGTCCCTTTTTTCAGTTTTATTATCTCTGCAGAAAATCGAACACATTTACCCACACCGAGGGGGAGACGTCATCATCACCCTTTGACTTTGGCTTTTAAATAAACTTTAGTTTGGCTTTTAAGTGAACTTAATTGACTTTTTATTTATACAAGTCTGTTTCACAGTTTTACTACTTTCTGTATGATTTTATTACTTTTTACACATTTGTCATTTTACTTGGTGTCATTGTACTTTTATTTATCTCCTATTTACAGTTTGAGTATTTTACTTATTTATCTATTTATTTTTATTATTGTTATTATTCTTTTTTCTAATTCTTTATCTCTATTTTTATTGCTATTATAATTTTATCTATTTGAGCACTTTTTGTAAGGCCATTGCCTTGTTTGTTTTTTACTTTGCTTTTTCTTTGTTGCTAATTTTCAGGTAATTTTTTTACTTATTGTGTACTATGTTTTGGGCCATTTCTTCTTAAGTTTCTTCTTGCTTTTTTCCCTTGTTTTTAAAAGAAATCTAGTCAATCTGATCAGGTTTCAAAGGATTACAGTAAAGTAAATTGTTGCTAAGTTTTAAAATAAAATTAAAAAATAAAAAAGCTTTCAAAATAAATCTTCTATTATTAATTCAAGTATTCAGGGTACTTCTGTGAGTGATAACTGCTCATTTGTGCAGCAGGACCCTTTAAATAACTGTAACAAAGAAAAAAAAAGGATGCAGACAAGACTTCCTTTCCATTGTGTTCCTTTATTACCATATTTGTGGAGATAACTTAATCAGGAAGCAAAAAATATACCAGACAATAAAGTACTAAAAATCTGAGATAGAAATAACCCCCCAACACAAACCGCCCGGAGCCCCCCACCCCTCCTCCTCCTCCTCCTCCTCCGTCTCCCCCCGCTGTCGTCCTCTGTGGGTTTATGTGGCGTATCGCTTCGTCCACTGTTTGGCTGTTCGGTCATGTTCCGCTCTGTTAGTCGTGTACTGGGTGGCGATGCTTCCCCACCAGGGGTGGGTGGCGATGCTTCCCACCAGGGGGTCGGCTGAACGGAAAAACAGGTTTTCAAGTTAAATTCGTCCGCGTGTAGAAATGATAATAAAGGCTATAAAAGACTTAAAAAATATACGCCTCATGACGATTACATTTTGTTTTGTTGAATTTCCTTCTGGCTCTTAACATTTGCTATTTCTCTTTATTTATAAAAAAAGAAATAATTTTGGATGCTAATCAAAAATAAGTGAAGATTTTGTCTTGTTAAGGCAGACTTTTTTTGTTTTGTTTAAATCTTTTAATAAAAATAAATAAATAAATAATAATAATAATAATAATAATAATAATAATAAATAATAATAATAATAATAACAATAATAATAATAATAATAATAATAATAATAATAATAATAGTTATTAGTACTATTGTGTAATTTTAGAACTTTTTAAAAAAATGTTACAAAGCGCTTTTCAGGAAAAAAACAGATTGAATCAAAACAGTAATAAAACAAATAAATAATATAAAATACAAAAAACACTGGGGGGTAGAACTATGTGTAAAACTGTAGCATAAAATGGCCAAGGAACTACGTTAAATCCAAGCTACACATTAAATATTTTAATTATATTTTAAAGAGGCTAATGGTGTTGCATGTCTGATCTTAGTTTGCAGAGTATAAACTTAAGAATTAAGAGATTAAAAAAGGATTTTTTTTCTTACATTTTAAAATAAAATATTTGTTTATTAGCACCATCAGACTCCTGCCACGATCTTTTAAAAAAGAGCACTGAAGACGTCGTCTGTGGCACAAAAATTAAATTTTGTCTGTGACTCCAAGAGACGGGTAAAATATGAAACCTCCTTTCTGCTTCTACTAAAAATTGAGAGGCACATTTATAAAATAGAATAGGAAGTCCAGATGATGCCAGGTTTCCTGTCAAGGTGTCGACCTTTGACAGTTTTGCATGCGAGTTTCAGGTTCCGGTTGTTTTGTTAAACCAAGAAAGCGGTTTCTGTAGCATTTAAGACTCTCGAGGTGTGATTTAAATTACATTTCTGAAAATGCACCTCGGCCTGAACACTCTGGTTTATATTTCCTGCCGTCTCTGGATGGACAAATACTTGATGTGACACACTGAGAGAAGTCGAGCGGAAATCTGCGAGTTTTAAAGAAGCCAGAAAAAAAAGAGAAAAAAAAGCTTTACTTCAGAACATGGCTGTCATGTTTTCCTGCTCCAGAGCGGCTGAATATTGTTCGACTGAGAACAACAGACAGAAACCTTTAAGTCAGCTGCTTGCTGCAACTTGCCGAACACATTAAATCTAACTGCGAACTTTTGTCCACCTCAGCCCGTTTGTTCACATCTTTGATTGAGCCTTTCGGTCGCTGTGTCGGCGCTCGAACCTTCGACACCCTGCGAGTCTTACCTGGGTTACAGTCTGTGAGCAGGGAGCAGATGGACAGCAGCACCTTGGAGATGGTGAGGGCGGGGCTCCAGTTGTCCTTCAGGATGTCCAGACAGATCACCCCCTGACTGTTGATGTTGCAGTGATAGATCCTCGTACGAAATGTTACCTGCAGACACAGAAAAACGTCCAGTTAAAGGTCAAGGTGTGAAAACATTTCCTACTTTGGTTAGTCACAAATATGACCATGAAAAATACACTAAACAGTCGATAAAAATGAGATATGATGTGCAAAGTTACATATTGTAGCAATACTTGACCAACTGAATTCCAATTTTAACTATCACAACAACAAAGCGTCGTATGTGTAAATGAACTTCGGTGAATTTAACTCTATTTTGCCATTGCCCAAATCTCTCTGCTCATCCTTTCACGAGTTCTCATTAATGCTCTCAGGACGGCGATATTTTGCCGCTCCAAAGACAAAAAGATGCTCAAATTATTCCTTCTGCCATCAGGCTTTTAACTCAGGGGTCGGTCGATATTGGTTATTCAGGGCCAATACCGGTTATGAGTACTTAATGAGAACGATAACAGATATTTGGAACCAATATGCATTTCGGTTTGGTTATCGGATTTATTAACTACTAATAATCAGTTTCGGTCCTGGAAAAAAAAAAGTAAAGTTTGACCTCTACAATGCATCCTGATATCTGCAGGTTTTCAACCGCTCAAGTAAAAGCAAATGTTCAAAAATATTTGCTTCTTTCTACTGCATAGACAGCAGTAAAGTACTTCTTAAAGAGAATATGCATGTTTGCAAGCTTTAAAATTTCAATTTCCTGCACAAATGTTACAACCAAAGTAACTTTTTTAGATGCAGTGTGATGATTTAAATAATCAAAAAGTTCAGCTAATAAAGGCTCATTACTGTAGAAACTGTTTTATTAATGTAGAAATTGTTATAATAATGATCTTTATGGGGCGATATCTAACTCACCAGGTGTCCGCCTTCACTCTCTCACCTGTCCTGTCCTTCTTTAGCTGTACTATCATTAAAGGGCATAAAAGCCCTAAAATGAAATTAAAAAGTGATAGAGATAATAATAATATTGTTTATCAATTTCATATTAAGATAACAGACTGGACTGTAGTTTATTCATACATAAAAACTGTGACCTTGAGTATTAAACCTGCAATCACTGCGTCACTGAACCTTTGTCTTCTCTGCGGGGCACGAGGCCCTCTGGTGGTTGAAAAGAAGTACTTCTAAATGCCAAAACACTGATGTGACTTCTGCTTTCACAAAATATTATTACAAAAAACAGCTACTTCTGATTGAAATCAGCAATCAGCAATGAAAGGACATGATTATTTACATGAAGTGTTCTGATGAATCACTAAATCAAACGTCAGCGCAGGTCTGCAGAAAATGAAACATCAAAAAGCTACAGATGCATTTGTTTAAGATATTTCACATGCAGCTTTGATTGTCTGACAAGAGCAGCTTGTAAGGGTGTTTTTAAATCTCGGGTTCACCTTTGCCTTACTCACTTCACACGGCTGTTTCCTGCCGATGTTTACGCAGTAAACCTCACACACACACACACACACACACACACACACACACACACACACCGAAGAATCTGCATTCTGTCAAGAATATATAATGTTTAAATGCTGAGTTATATAAATAACAGTTTGCTTTATTTAAAAACAAGAAACAGAAACAAATACCACAATATTAAAATATTACTGAACAGTTCCTTGTTTTGTTTTACTTTTAATCTCTTTGCAACAGGTTGTTTTTATGAACTGTTTTTTTGTTTTGTTTTTGCTAACGTTACAGTTTTCATCAAATCATTTGTTTGATCCCACAGGAAATGAGTCAGTAAAAACAAACATCAGGGCTGGCGTTTTTAATGCCATCATAACAATTAAATTTGTTACACAATGTAGCTTAAGTGGCCCTAATTATCCTGTGGGGACAAACAAATGAACCAGTGTTCATTTTTTCATGGAAAACACAGAACATTTAACATCAACAGTGGATCCAGTGTACAAAAAAATATATATAAGTAAGCTCTTATTATGAAGGATAAAATCAAAGGCAGGAATTAGCTAATATATCACACTGAAGTGTTAAAAAAGAGAAAAGACATTAAAGATGCTCTTCAGGACTTTTGTAGAACAGAGCTTGCGTTTTTCCAAAAATCAGAGGATGTAAATGTGTGCGTTAAAATCATGTACTGTTGCTGTGCTCATCGCGGGCTCTGCTTGTGTACGTGCTGTTGTGTTGCTATAAGAGAAGCTCTGCATCAGTGAAAAGACAGAAAGCACTTTGTTTCTTTTTCAACACGTCACACAAAATTACAATTTACAGCTAATAGTAAAGTGCAAGTGATCTGACAGAGGCTGCACTTTATTTCTGGTTTGTTTTTCAGTCTAGCTGTATTCTGTATTTTCCCGTTGTCAGCAAAACACATTAAGCGGTCACAAACAACAATTTATCGTTATTTTTCTGAGCCATGGAGCTCAATTTGTGTCCAAAACCTATTAAGACTGAGCCAAACTGCTGATGGACACAGGCCCTGTAGTTTATCTTTTAAGCCAAATCTTCGGGTTAAAAGTAGTCCTCGACCACAGCGCTACTCCTAACTCCTGTTTGAGTAACGGTCAACAGAAACTGCAGCACCGAGCTCTTAAGGAAATTGTTTGGACTTTTTCTGTTTTGTATATTAAAGTTTATAGATGTTGCACTTTCTAAAAGCCATTTACGTCTTCATTAGGAACTAGTTAACTTAGGGCTGAGTACTGGAGGCAGGGGAGGAAAGTCAAAAAGTGTTCAGGATACAGAGACGAGTTTGCTTGTTGATTTTGGTCTTTTCATTGGATTTAACAAAAAAAAAGAAAGCAGCAGACTTTTTCTTTATAGGAAAATTTCAGTATTTTTGAACCTGGACCCTGTTTTCCATGTTTTTGTGTTGAAGTGACTAATGGAAACAGCAGTTTTTAAAATCGGTCCAGTATTGAGAGACAGCTGCAGCTGCAAAACAGGCTGCAGAGTAAACCCTACAGGCAACTGAGCACCGTCAATTTTTGGCCTCCTGAAGTGCTCGTTTTTGCCACAGATTGTTATTATATGTGTCTGACAACATTACAGAGAAGATCCTCCAGAGAAATTGAATGTTTTCTTCTTCACAGACGCAGTGTTTTAGTGTGAGGAACAAACAAAAGAGACTTTTCCATATTGTTCTAAATCAGCTAACTATTCAATCAAAATACTGAAAACCTTTAAATAACACTAAGCTACATTTCCGTACTTTCAACAAAACAAATTCTCCCAGCACTCCTCTGTTCAACTCTCACTAACGTTTTCACCGTTGTTTTCCTGCAACAAGCTACCTCTTGTAAAATTTCAGAACGAGACTTCTCCTCGAGCGAGACTTGGTCACAATAACAAACAGATCAGCCAAAGGTAATAAAAAATGTTTAACTTCTCCTCAGGGGATTTTCCAGAATGTTTCACACACTTTCACCCACAAGCTGAGCCTGTCAGTGGTGGAAATATACACTTTTAGTAGATGTATATTGATTGTGCTCATCCAAAAAACACACAATAAAAAGGTAAAAAAGGGCCCAGGTACAAGCTAAACTAAAAGAAACGTGACAGCAGCAGGAACTCCCCTCCGCCAGATCTGAACTTTCATAAAAAATTCAATGAGTCAGGAAGTCAGTGAGCTTTCTGCAGTTTACTGATGACAGGTTAAAGGTTTCTGTGTAATACGGTTCACTTTACTTCTGTACAGCAATATTTGGTGTTAATGTGAAATATTTATTTAAAGTAATCACATTTTTGTCTCATTGTCTCAATTTTTATATATCAAGTCAGGATACCTCGGATGTTGCAAAACCTGGAGTGACATCACTTTCCTTGCGCTACTTTTTAACGCCTTTCACAAGTATAAACATTTGAATGCTGAGCAAATTTGTTTGATTTCTTTAAAAAAAAACTGAAAAAAGACAATGAGCAACTTTGTAAGAAATGCTTCAGAAATTAGATTAAAATACTTTTTTGAAAAAGGGGAAAAAAAAGGAAAAAATAAGGGGAAAATTATATTTATTACCATCATAATTACATATTTACAACTATGTCATAAAATAATTTTTAAAGCATTTTCTTTATTTACTGATTTTCTTGTACTTTTAACTAATTTCTTCCTAATTTTTTCTTTTTCTCAGGTTTCAAGGGGTTAAATTTTGATCACAGTTTGCATGAGTGCTACCAGACATATAAAACTGATATCAGTACCTTGGGGGGTTTGAAGGGGTAGTCAGGCGTGAAGGCGATGTCCAGGAAGAAGACGCCTCCCTCGTACACGGAGCCCGGTGGTCCCAGGATGGTCGACCTCCACTCATAGATGTTGTCTCCTTTTGGGCCAGCACTGCAGGAACAAAACATTTACTTTCACTTACAGCTGCACAATCACTTCAAGCACCAAGTAATGCAACATCCACACAGGAGTAATGTTCTCTGGTGCTGAATCCTTAACCTTCACATCATCTGAGATGTCAACAAAAATTCAATGCATTTAAATTTTTGTTTTGCAAAAACACTGCTTAGATTAACCTGAATCTGTGCACCATTATTTACATTTGAAGTCTGTAAGAATCAATGTTTATCTTTCTTGTTCCACAGTATTTATTATTCTACCTCACATTGTCTCATCAGAAATGCATCAACACCGGGGAAAAACAAACACACCATTACTGAGGAAACCTCACAGCAAATACAGCATTACAAATAAATAAAGACAGGAAAAAAGACGGCCACACACTGAGGAAGAGTGTCAGTATATCAGTGAAGATTATATGCTTGTGTTGATTCAAACACACAACTGAACAGACATCAGTGGAGTCACAGATGCAGTGTGAAAGTCACAGATTCATTCATGTACGTGTTTAACCTGATGAATCACTGCAAAGCTCACTGGCAGCTTTCTGGAGTATGTGGGTGTCATATTTTTTCCTACAGTTAAGCAGTTAAACTTCACTGAATATAATTGGCACTTTTTATTCAAGATCTGCGCGATATGTGGCCTTCGAGCCTTAAATTCAACCCAAATGTACAAAATTCATCCTGCAGGAGTTGTTGCTGTATGAACTAGAGCTGCACAATCATGGCCAAAAAGATAATTAAGATTATTTTGATCAGTATGAGATCACGATTGTTTAATGTCTTAAGTCTTTGCATCAAAATAAAACTGGTCGTCTTTCACAGAGTACTGCTTTCACTTTCACATTGTGCTACATTCCTTCACAAGTCTTTGCGTCAAAATAAGACTAAAAATAAGGTTCCTCTTTGGTTGAAGTCAGCGTGTTTACTACAGACACATATTCACTGCTCTATGTTTATGTTTTTTTCTTACAGCGGTCATAGTACCGCGACGTGCAGAGTCGCTGTTCTGGATGTCTGTGTTGACACCGGACGAAGACGACGTTACTGACTATTTTGTTCTCTCCTGTGTCAAAACAACGGATGATGTCGGTTCATGACGCATGATTTTTGTTTTGCTCGTCTGCAGTCGCAACATTCAAGAACGTTTTTCACAGGCTGCTGCTGCAGCCTGCAGGGTGCACGCAGCATTGGAGCTCTTCTGTGAGTGAAGCACACATTTTAAACATCAATATCACAAACGATCATGTTCATTTCAGTAAGAGATGCCAATAATATCGGCACGTCATTGATATCAGTGGATAACGCCTTTAAAATGAAATATTGGCATCAACCTGAAATGGACATTTCTGACAATGTGCCAGGATGACAAAATACACTTTAATAAATATTTAAAATATGCCCTGCTTTTGGTATTTTCAGGATCGTCTGAGGGAGAGCATCATCAATGCCTGTAAATCTTTACATTTTTGTTTAAAATTTGTTATATAAGAACGCTGCATGTTTTACATGTAACCTTAATTAAAGTAGTTTTATTGTTTTGCCCAGTGAATGTGTACTTTTTTAAAAACATTGTTTTTTTTGGTCTGCATCTGCCACCAGTGGGCCATCAAGATAAGATGTCAATTCCAATACAGGAGAGGCTCGATTTTCTCTGCAATTAGGTGGAAAAACATCATGATCTGCCTCGACAATACATCATAATGAGCCAGAAAGTATTGGCATGTAAGATATTGGCAAAAAAACAATATCTTGCATTCCTAATTTCCTTGTGGGAAGCCAAAATTGTGCTCATGATTAATGTTTGATTGCCTGTGCAGCTTTAGTATGAACCATTTCCATTTATTCCAAAGCTAAAAGGATCAAGGGAAAAGCATCATGGGAAATCTTGTACTTGCACTGCCTTTGATGGATGAAATATAACGTGTGCAACGTGTGTCACATTTCCTGCGTCCTTAATTAATAATCACAATTTGGACATAAAATGTACTACTAGACTCCTGCAAAGTGACTCTCACAGATTAACGACCATAAAAGTTTAATTTTCCCTTTAAATGTGCAGCGATGAAAGTTTCATTTCCCCTGTGCATCATTCAGAAGACGCCTCAGTTCAAAGCAAATCCCCCGTGATGAGTCTACGCCTCATGATCTGTAATCTGTATTGATTTTTCCTCAAAGCAGCCCAGCCTTGATCCCTCTTACATGCAGAACATGTGGTCTTGAACCCCCTGGGGTCACCAGTACAAGACATAATAGTATTGATCCAAACCTGTCGGGGGGGTGTGGGGGCAGATGTTGTGCTCCGCTGTGCTTTTTGATCAACGTTAACATGGACGTTTGGCAGAGTTTCTGTGCCAGCTACGGCACAGAAAATCGATCCAGAGAGCGCAGTTTGGGCTAATTAACTGGGAGTTAAAAGATAAAACGGATGAAAACTTTCTCCACAGGAAAGATGTTCAAGCGGTTGATTTTAACGATATGAACACATTCCTTCATGAACACATTCCCTCACACACACACACACACACACACACACACACACACACACACACACACACACACACACACACACACACACACACACACACACACACAAAACACCATTTCACTCTTATCTACATCCATGATAAGCCATTAAGACGCTGACACAGGATCAATTAATTCTGATATCATATGAGCCGACATGCTGGTTAACCCACATCAGATACAGTTATGAAAACTGGTGCAAAGAAGCGTTTTTTCCATGAATCAAAGCAGAGTGCTTTAGTTTCAGCACAGCTGGGCAGCAGTCATGTCTGCAGTATGAAACGTAATAAAGATGGAGAACTGAAACAGCCGGACAGCTTGAACTTCAAGAGTTTTCCAGAGTGGCAGCAGCAGAACTCATTACAACTTCAGATAATAACTCCCTAAAAGACAGAGGGACTCAGAAGAAGCGTTTTCATTTAATTAAGTGGATTAATTTAATATAGAGCTGAAATTACGTTGTTTAATCATTAGCAAAAACATTTTTTGACTGCAGTTTCTCCGATGGGAGAATTTGCTGCCTTTTACTGTTATTACATCATTCTGAAGAGAATAAATTTAGGTTTTGGACTGTTGGTAAGAAAAAACAATAAAGTTTAAGATGTCACCTTGGTCTCTGAAAAGTTATAATACATTTTTTTCTCACCATTTCCTTTAAAAACAACTGAGAAAATAATCTGCAGATGAATCAATAATGAAAATAATACTTAGTTGCAGACCTAATAAATCAAAAGATTTGGGCACTATTCACATTTGAACCATTACTGGAACCAGGTTTGGTATCTTTTTTTGGTTTTTCTGTAATGGCAAAAAATTTAAATTTTATTTTTGAAAACACAGCAGGGGTGATGCAGTTCACTAAACTGCAGTTCTGCTCTTTTCTGATCTAACGTAGAGCTAATTTTCTGTCTCTAGCAGGCTTTTATAGAAAGATGGCGCTACAGGGCCACTATAAAGTCCCTCCTTTATGCTTTCTTTACATTTTAACACAGAAGCAAACAACATCATTCTGCTCCAATGTGATTACAGACAGCATGGCAACGCACCAACGTCGGCCTGTAGTGTGTCATATAATGTAAGTGTCCGCAGCCCGTCCTAAACAATAACAATGACACAACATGACAACAACAATCATTTACTGTCCCTGTCATACGGCGGCTGATCTCTTCTTCTGCTTGGAGGGTAAGGAGCTCCTGAATCAATTTTGCAGACATTTAGGACCACTGTTCCTCTTTTTTGAGTCAGCCGCCAGCTGCCACTTGCTACTTTTTAAATCTCCTGCGGTGGGTCGTACACATACCACATCATGAAAACGTCACACCTGTACTGGCTGTCCTGTTTATACAGGTGCCGTTTCGGTGCTGTTACTACATCCTGTGGTGGCTTAAAGGCAGGACCGCTCTGTCCAGTGTGCGTGATATACACAACAGTGAGGCGTTATAACTGTACAATATTCCTGCCTTGAGCAGGTAGTGTAAGGGGCTTCTGTTTTTATGTGTGTGTGCGAGTGTTTGCACACCGATCAGTGATTTTAGGCTATCACCAAAGTAATACAGAACACAAAATAGACCATACGCATGCTGAGAGCTCGGGACGCTTTGCAACACTTCCGCCTTGTCTAAACCCGCCGTTTTCACCCAGTTACACTCTCGGGTACTGACTGTTACAGATGGATTTAATGTGAATCAGCAGTACCCTGAAAAATAACGCTTTTGGTACCAAACCCTATAAATATACCAATGAATAAATAATCTGCACCTTACTTAATCGTGCCAAAAGCGTTGCTGGACCTCTCAACACTGATTGAAATCTGTACAATAAACAAGTCTCAACTCCACAATATAAAGCCAGAAAGACATGAAGAAACTCATTACTTCAGTTTCATTATCATCATTAAAATTCAGACGTGCTTCCTTCTCCCTCAAGAACAAGTTAAGCTTGAATGTATTTTTGCATTAAGAACATTTAAGTTATTACAAAACACATTATCATTTAAAACGAGGTACTCAATTAAACACAGCTTTTAATCCATCATGTGCAGGGGCAGGTTGTGTTTTAAGCTGTCACACTTCATTGTTGTAATTAGGAAGTCCATTATGAATTTGACTTAATGTCAAAAGCCTGTTGCTAAAACCTGAACCTGCCGTTGTGCTTCAGTGTCAAAACTGTCAGCTGCAATAATCCGCACTTAATCCAGAATTTAAGGCGTTAATTTACACAAGAACATCTTCACGCTGAAGTCATGATACGTTCAGAGACACAAATCGCCTCATGTATGTCACTCAAAGCTTCACTAAATACTCTCAGGATTTAAAGAGAAAATTGACTAAGCACATGCGACTTTCTAATGTTTCTGTTTCCTGTCTTGCAACAACTGGACACATTTTTGTGCAATTTATCAGTAAATTAAACTTTTATAAATAACAATGAGCTAGAGGGTATTCCAAAGTAATGAAAATGTTGAATGAAAATGTATAAAAACACATGATTTATGTGACTGCTGTATAACAAAAACAGTCGTCTCTCAGATTGCTGCATTTTTCCATTACAACATTTTGCAATTCATGGCATTTTTGTGCTGTGTGGTGAAGTTAAACATTTGCACATGCCACATGCCTCCCTGCAGCAAACAGCTTGATTTTATAGACAGACTGACGTTAAAATGAAGGCTGGCTGAAGGCTGTAAGGTGGCAGGCAGAGAACACACAGCCTGACACGCTGTTGTTTTATACATGAGAAAAAGTCTGAAGAAAAGTGGCAGCGATAACAACAAAAATTCAAAATACAAACAGACTCTTTTCCTTTTTTTTTTTAAACTGTGACTGTGAAGTGTTTTCTTTCGGCTGGCAACAAATACTCAGACTGTGTTCATTTTTGGGATGGTCTGCGGCCTGAGGTGGCTTGTTTGATCTATGAGAGAAATTCCTCTGTTTTATCTTTTCTCTCTTCACTGGGAGGTCAAAGGTCAGGCTCAGCTGCAGAACAGCAGCCCGGAGCAGGAAGGGCTTCAGTGATTCGCCCCGGGACACTGCAGGAGGGAGGACGCCTGCTGCGGTGGGAGCTTGAACCCAGACCGTCTGGTTTTAAGGATAATCTTTAAAACCAACAACACTGAAGTAAACTCAGCTGCAGAGGGTCAGTGCTAAACACCATGTCAATTTAGGGCTGTAACTAATGATTATTTTCATTTCAATTAATACATTTTATTTATAAAGAGTCAGAAAACAGCAGAAAATATCCACCATAATATTTCCACAATACCCAGAGGGTTTGTCTGATAAAAGTCTGGCTACTGCAGAAGTGTTTTTTTTGCAAATGAGACAGTTTGCAGGGGTTTGTCTCCAAACTGCGCCCTCCTCGTCCCTCTCCTACACACCTGTTTTGATACAGATGTACATAAAAGTTTTCTTTTTTTCTTAAAATACCCACAGCGACATATTCAAATTGCTTGTGTTGCCCCACCAAACACTTAAAACATTCAGATCATCATCATATCAGAAGACGGGCATCAAATAGTCTCATTTCAGAAGCTGGAACCAGCAAATAATTGCTTGTTTACATTGATGATCTGATCATCATACTAGTAGCTGGTGAATTTTCTGCCAACTGACTCATAGATTCATTATATAAGCTACAAATTAATGTTTGAAATGTTTACTTTGGGTTTTATAAATTCCACGTGTTCCTGCGAAAGATGTTATTTAGACTCTTGAATTCGTGCATGATAATTTACCTTTTCTGAGTAGACTAACTAGAAAATATTGTGGTCTTATTAATACACCTGAGGGGACATTAGTAGTAGTGAAGCATTCTGAGTTATTATGGTTTCTGGACAGCAGTTAAAATCTGCCTAAAAATACATTTGGTAATAGAAGATAAACCCACACATTGTATCTGTCAGGCTTTTACAGCCCGTTTAATTCTGAACTAATTAAATAATACTGATAGGTATTAGTTCAAGTGATGTGTAGCCCTGTAAAACGGCTCAGTATTCACTGATAGTGACCTCACTGAACAGATCGGCGTTGGATCCACTTCCACTGCTATTTTTTTAAGTAAAAATGAGATATCAAGGCTAATGAATAATTTTGGCGTACACACAGTTGAGTTGTAATGTGTGATTAAAGCTACATGCTACCTTAAACTCAAAATAATATTCAGTGAGAACAGAATAGAGGGATTTGGATGAGTATCTGTGTTTGGGTATAGTAGTTAGTTTTATACATTGCGTTAAAGCATAAGGCACCTATTTTTATTATTTTATACATTTTACATACATATGCATGGGACTCTTATCAACACCTACAATACTTACATGCAACATCACATGCTATTATAGAGTGCTTTTAGTAATTTTACACCTATCACTATTGTTATATGATATGCTATTGTTATCATTATTGCTGTGCATCTCTCCCTCTCTCTTTCTCTTTCCTTTTTGTCATTATTCTAATTTAATTGTTATTTACGGCATCTATTGGACGTCTGTCCGTCCTGGAAGAGGGATCCCTCCGCAGTTGCTCTTCCTGAGGTTTCTCCCTTTTTTCCCCGTTACAGGTTTTTTTGGGGGGAGTTTTCCTTTGGCGATGTGAGGGTCTAAGGGGCAGAGGGATGTCGTATGCAGTGAAGCCCTCTGAGGAAAACTGTGTTTTGTGATAATGGGCTTTATAAATAAAATTGACTTGCCATATATGACACTTAAGATATCTCTATGCTCGGCATCAGAGTGACTGTAACTAACCACAATTTCCCCCCCGGGGTCAATAAAGTGTTTCCGATTCTGATTCTGCATTAATACGACTGGTATTAGGAGATAAACAGTGGGACCAGTGTGTACAACACTGGTCAGACAACAAACAGACTTTAAAGCAAAGAACGAAACCCACCTGCAGTTTGGCGGAGGGTCCAGTGTGATATCAGCCAGCTCTTTCTGAATCCTGCACACAAAAGGAATCAAAAATCACTCCACTGGCAACACGTCATTCTTCAAAAGTATTAGTATTAAGTTTATATTTTTTCTCCAGAAAAATGAAAGTTATTACTATGTTGACGTGATTGAATCCGGTGAATCATTTCCGGTGAGAAATGGTAAATGGACTGTACTTGTAAAGAAAGCGCTCAAAGCGCTTTCACACTACATTGCCACAAGCTGTCTTTACTCAGAGACTTATTTTCAAAGAGGAGTACAGAGGACTGACATAGAGCTTCATCACATGCTCAATATCAGTAAAACCAATCAGTCTGTGGTGACCAAACCAGATAAAGAGGACGCCCCCACCCCCGCCTGGTTGTCTTTGGAGTTGTTCTAATACCAGCGTCCAGTAAAAAAGTGTAACGTAAGCCATTAGCAAAATGTCTACTAAATAATAAAAAATTTAAAAAGGTTATATAGCATTCATTCTCTGTATTTTTTTTCTTCATTTTTATTTTATTGAACTTTTTTCCACTTCAACAATGTCACCTGTGGTCATAAAAATCAAATAACTCATATAGACAATTAATCACTAAATAAAATTATGATAATTAAAAATTACAGAAATAAAAATAAATGAGTAATTCTAAGAAAACAAACAAGAATATGCATATAAAAAAATGTATTTGTGTATGTTGTGTATGTTTTATGAAGACTTAAACCTGACTCTTGACATACAACAATAATAGCAATCACTTCACATTCATACAGGGTTATTAGTATACAGCTGTTAAAATATTTTTATAACATATATTATATTTTAATGCAATGGTATTGTACTGATACTCAATATCAGCTGATGAGCAATTTTGGGAATCAGAATCAGTACAGGAAGAAAGAAGGGTATCCAAACATCTCTACTTGTCATCCAGGGAGGTGAATTTAAGAGGGTCGACCTTTGACCTTTTGGATATAAAATGTCATCACTTCATCCTTTGATCCTATTACACATTTGTGTGACATTTTGTCATAATTATCGTGTGAGATCTTGAGTTATGGTCAAAAACATGTGACGCATGACACTGATCTCTGACCACAAAAATCTTATCATTTCCTCCTCGACTTCAAGTGGACATTTGTTCCAAATTTGAAGATTTTCTCTCGAGACATTCCTGAGATATTGCATTCATGAGAATGAGACGAACCACCCTGAAAACATTAAGTCTCTGGCTGCGGCTGTCGCAGGCGTGGAAGCATAAAAACCGTGATCATTATAAAGACGCCATAAGATGTCCTTCGGCCATGAACAAAATAAAATAATGAGAATCATTCATCTCTGATCTTCAGAGCATCATTATAAAATGTGATTAACACTTTGGATTCATAACTCAAACCTTATTTATCTTGTCAGATTGTGAGTCATTTCATGTCTGCTATTGATTTCTTGTGTAAACGGAAAGCAGCAATGATTGTGGAAGTAAGCTATAACATGATCATCAGTGTGAAAGGTTTTGTTTTGTTTTGCGAGGGGAGAAAAAGGAAGCTTTGAGCTGCTCATTTGTATCTTGTCACAGCAAACCTTGTGACTGTGTACGTTACTGCCTGTTGAAGCTACTGACTGAGAGGAAATTAGCATATGTTCCTCTTTTGGATGGATTTCTTCCTAAATGACAGCAGAACGATGATGTAACATAGAAATACTATAAAACTTTACAGTTGGTGCTTCTTCATTTTTTTGTAATCCAACTTCACTCTAGCTGCAATGTACTGTACGAAAGATTTTCGGCCTGGCCATTATTAGGGCTGATATTTGGCATTCTGCCGATTATCTGTGTCTGCGTTTTCTTTTAATGATCACCGATAAAATCAATTATTTAAAACGTGTCAGCATGAGAGGAACTTTTACTTTGTAAAACTTCAGGGAGCTATTTTTTAAATTTTATTTTATTATTAAAAAATGTTATTAATTAATTATTATTTTGTTTAAATTTTCACTTGACTTTATTTTTTTTTAAATTGCTGGGAACTTGCTGTATATGATGTTGAATATTTCAGTTTTGTTATATTCCGAACTCTAAATATTTACAGAAAGATTTTCCTTTTTAATTGTCGATGCATATCCATTCCAAATACTGGTTATCTGTCTCATTAACTACTAATAATCTGTTTTGGTATTGGACCTGAAAAACCAATATCAGGTCATTTGTCATTTTATCCACACAAGAAATCAGTTAAATGTGGCCACAGTTTGTTTAGTATCATTGTTGAAAGTGGCCTTTCTTCCCAAGAAAAATCTAAAACTACTACCTGAGAGAAATCTCATTGAGGTAAAATATCAGGTGAAACAAGTGAGTGACTGTGAGATAAATCTCGAGAATATAACCGCTCATCACTTCAATCTGGGCTTCTATTTTTACCTTTTGGCGCTGGTGGAAAGCAGCTTGGAGGTCTTGCTCATGCTGGCTTTGCTCTCCCGTTTCTTTTTGCAAAGCGTGTCCCTCTGTCTGGTTTGGCTGGAGGAAGGCGGCGATGAAGAAGAGCTGGTGCTGGCACGGGAATCCTCATCCGACATACCGGTTAGGATTGGAGAAGAGCCGGAACCTGACGGAGAAGAAAAACAGCAGAATAAGTAACACCACAGCTGCAAGGAGGAGGAGCAGTTTCACAATGATTTCTAAATTCTAACCAAAGCAGATGCTAATTTATCCTCCGAGTCACCACAGTCACTGATAGGTTTCATAATTCACAAGCCACTTTCACTATTTATAAACATTAATTTGCATGTTTTCATAAGCAGCTGCGGGTTTACCTGACACCGCAGCTGGTGAGTAGAAATACTGACAAACTCAGTACTCTGGTATTTAAACGAGCATATTTTTGTGATAAAAGGCTCAGAAATCAGTATGTTTTCATGAAGACATTTATTGTATATTGACAACATTTAATGTATATTGAAAGATCCAGTGTGTATGATTTTGGGGGGACATATTGGCAGAAATGGAATATAATATTTATGTTTCAAACCTAACAATTAGCTGTGTTTTTCTACACAGAGAGTAGGTCTTTATATATGGGGCCTTTTTTTTTTGCTTTTCACATTGGCCACCATAGTTGACATGAAATTCCTTTACTCAGTGTTTTTAACTGTTTAAATTACAGGGCCTATTTGCTTTTACAGGGGAAGAAACATCTGTGCATTATTAGATCTAGAGTTATCAGAGAAAATAGGTGAGAAAACGTGATTTCACAGGTGCTAGCTTTACAGCCTGTCTATGATTAGCCTACCAGCATCAGAGAAATATTCGCCCCTCATTGCGTCGCTAAGACAGCTTGCCGTTCTGAATAAAAGGTAAGATTGTGAAATGGGGGGACAAAGTGCTCTCGCTTTTGTGCTGCCAAGGCAGGTAGTAACAGTGCTGAATCGAGGTCTATGTTAAAAGGACAGCTGGCTGAATGATATTATGAGTGTGATGCTTTGACAGTGTGCTCTGTATACGACCCACTGCAGGAGATTTATAAACCAGCTGGCAGCAGATGTCAACAAATTGGGAAAAAACAATGAGATTCAGCAGCTCCTTAGCCTCCGAGCAGAGAGCGAGATCAGCAGCCATATAAAAGTGAAAGTAAATGATTGTTATTGACGTTACTACGCATTTTTTTATTGTTTAGAAAGTGCTGCCAACGTTTGTGTTGCTACATTTACACTGCCTGTATGCCCCTCACCGTTCTGCATATAACTTTCAATCATGGAAAGGGGAGACGGAGTTGCCTCGCCTCTGCGTAAAACGTAATGCCGCCATGTTACCATGGACAGCACGAGCATGTTTTGTGTTTATGTGCGACCCTCCAAAAGACTTAGAAAGCAGCTGTTAGCAGCAAAGTGGCTAATTCAAAGAAGAAGAACAACAGCTGTAAATGTCTGAAAACTGGGAAAACAATGAGATTTGGGAGCTCCTTTCCCTCCGAGCAGAGGACAAGATCAGCTGTCATATCACAGAGACAGAAAATGACACTGACTGACACGTTAATGCATTTTTTACTGTTTAGAAAGCGCTGCCGATACACATATCATATGTCACACTAGAGGCGGATGCTTGTGTGTTCAACGTCACACCGGTCATTTTTTGGTTCTGTGTAAAAATGCAAGGGTGGAATAAAGGCTGCCACTGTTGTGTTAAACCTCACCCCCGTCACACCTCTTTTGCTTCCTTGATGCAGCATGCTATCTAAAATCACACACACTGGAGCAACACAATGCTGCAGTTGTTTGGTTCTGTGGAATAATGCAAAGGAGGCAAAAAGGGGACTTCTTAGTGGCTCTATAGCACAGTCTCTGTAAAAAGGGCTATTGATTTGTCACATGTAAATGCTTTATTCAGTACTTTAACCAGTTTGAATCACCTGGTGTTTTTTGTTTTGGAGAGGAAGAGACCCCTGCATATATTTTGGCTCCTGCTAAAAACCTCTAAATATTGAGGACTGAAGAAATTCTAACTGAGCGAAGTTTCAACTGGGCTGCGATCTGCAATCCTCACTGGGCGGGTTTCCAATAACGATTTTAACCAATGGCGATGGATGTTCAAAACATTAGCAGGAACATTTCTATTGCAGACACCACACAAGCAGTCATCATTATACATTATGAGGGATTTTTGGGAGGTGATAATCCCTGATTTCAGGAACTGTGGATTCAAAACTACCGGATGATCAGTTTAACCTTTGACGAGGTATGTGATGCAATAACATCTGTTAAAGCACCTGCTGCATCATGCTCCAGGGTGTCAAGTATTACAAACAAGCACATAGTCACAGCATCATGTGAGCTATTAAAGCCCCCCAAAAAGTGTTCCCATTGCAGTTTTGCGAAATATGGCGTTTTTGAGTTGCCTGAAATACCACCTCATGCGAGTGAAAAAAACTTTTTTGTGATAAATGGGATGGTGATAAATGGGATTTTTTTCAAAATTGATCCATCAGACATACTTTTATTCCCAATTTCAATTTACACAATTTGAGGGTTAATGGACCCTCGCCTACTGCAATACCCCACTGCATCTCCCTAAATATTGCATCTTTAAAGTCACTATTTAGAAACATTAATGTACATGTTTCCATAAACAACTGAACACAGCAGGTGGTGATGTATAAACATATACAAACTCCTTTATACTTTAGCATTTAAATTACCACATTTTCGTGTCAGAAATTAATGTGTTTTGATGGACGATTAATGGAAACTGGAGAAAAACAGTGTCAATATTTATATATTTAAGTTAATATTTATATTATACCAATGCAATTATAGTCGTAATCATCAGTTTGTGCGTGTTTGATGGGAGGGGGCGGAAAACAAAGCTGTTAGCTCCTGCGCTTTAATTTTCCGCATATTTAACGACAGCTAACGTTTTCCGTGACGGTGAACGAACTGTTAGCCGAGCTAGCTAGGTGCACAGTTCACACCCGCACGCATTCAAGTTAACCATTTCACACCCGAAAACTAACACTGCTAACTGTACAGCAATTAAATTATAATTAATTTACGAGTAGAGCTATTTTAAGATGGTGGTGACCCCCCCACGAACACAGCTACCTGCTAATAGTCGCCCCCCTCCCCCTCAACTCCAACTGGCAACGAACACTCGGGCCCTACGACTTCAGGGGTCCGACTACTTCTTGGATCGGCGTGTGGGAAAGCTGCTTGCTAAGCATCCTTACAAGTGAACAGACAACCGAATAACCGTGACCTGAATCCATACGTTAATTGTATTTGTTACTTAACTTGAACGTGTATATCAAAACCGGGCACACAAACGTGTATCTCAAAGCTGAATGTGACGACGAAAGATTAAACGCCAGCAGCCAGGAACAACTCCGTTCCAGCACATAGCCGGCGCCCCTTTTCCGTGCAACCAACTAACCACGGCCGGGTTTGTTTGTTTCTTTTCGGCGTGTTTACCGACAAACTGACCCTCGACTTCACCTGGAAACACACGAAGGCGGCGGACCGACTCCTATACTTTGACCACTCGGTGAAACATCCGCCTTAAATGATGTATTTTGCTCGCTAATGAAACTTACCCAGTCTATTGTGTCTGGACCTCCGCCACAGTCTCGGCTGGCTGGTGCCTGTCGCCCTCTGCGGAACGGAAGTAGCCTACCGCGGCTGCAGTGGGCTGAACGGCTCGGTCCTACTCTGGAAACACGCAGCCTACATCATGATAGTTTATACGCGTTAACTCACCAATGTTTATTTAATTTAATTTATTTAATATTATTTGTGAAATCCGACACGTGTTTGCAACAGGAGGTCAAACTCGTGAACTTTGACTCACAGTAATTTCCACATATTGACATGATTTATTCTAAATAACAAAAATAAAATCATTAAGGGACTGTATGTTATTTATGAGAAGGGAGGGGGTGTGCAAAAAGGGGGAGGCATGTCTAATTGATTTTTGAGGCACTGGGGAGAGACTTATGATTATTTTTATATTTTATTTTGAGGGACATACAACTTCACTGCAGATTGTATGGACAGAATGACTTTTGGCTTATGGGAGGGCAATGCAATTTTAAGTGGCTGCATCTTGTATATAAGTTTACCATCGATTTTTAAAGTAAAGGCAGGCTTTCTTAAAAAAAAGTTCTTTTAAATTTTTTTTTTAAATTAATTAATTTATTTTTTTCAGTTTTTAGTGAATATTAAATAAAACATGCCTGCCAAACCTGCAGGCCTGCCAAAAAATAATTTGCCAGAATTACACTATTTATTATAGCTAGAAACTGCAAAAACAGAAATTGGATTTTCAAATTTCAGAACAATCCCTGGACACATTATATGCGACAAACACTCACATTAGAGAAAAAAACAAAACAAAACATGGGTTTACCAAATCTGAGCTTAAAAGAGTGATATTTCATCAAAATATTTCCCCTCTTTTGATAATTAAAAAACAGTCCCTAAATTAATATATTTCATACTGACAGACCATAAAAACTCTTAATTTATGAGGTGTTAATTAAATTCTGGCCATTATTTTAAAAATCCTGAAAGAGTGATGTGTTGTTTACTATATTCAGAGGAAATATAATTAAACTTTGGTGATGACTACATCACTGGCCACAGAAACTGAAAAACCCACTAAAACTGATCACATCTGACTCTAAAAATTACTCATCATGGCAAACAAGGTGTTATTACAGGACCAGTGAGTTAAAAATATTCCCTGCATAAAACAGCTGAAGAGCACACTTTAACACTTGTGATAATGAGGATAACTTGTATTTTTGTTTTAAAGGATTCTCACTTTTTGCATCCGTCAGTAGCAACCAACAATAAAACTTTCTTATTATGAATGCCTCTGGCGCAATAACTAATAAATGACATATTAAGAGATGTGTAAGGTCGAAACGCAGAAGTTAAATGAGCCGTGAAGAACATCATGTACTGTTACCTGCTGGTGGATTTTAAAAGGTTAGCGAGGTGATCTCAACATGTAAAGAATGACAGTAGCATGTGTTCGTCTTTCACCTCTTTAAAAATCCTGAATTAAATCCTGCACTGCCCATTCAGGTGCTTTAAATCTGAAGGAGAAACATTTCACACTTCGTCTGTTTCAGCACTTCATTGAGGCTGTATGATGCATTCATTGAGGAAAACCAAAGATGCAGGATTCACAGTGAAATCAACTTATGTCCCGTGGGCCAAAATCTGGCTCACAGTAGGGTGCCAGGTGGCCCACCAACCATTTTCTAATTCACAGCTGATGCACACTGGGTTTGTATATTTATAATTAAGAGGTGCCACAGTGGAAAAAGCATAAAAATCGAGCTTGTTATGTGCCAGGTGAGGATCCCTCGGACCCCCCGCAGAGATCCTGAGGACAAACACATTTTCATCGCGAGTCGTCACATGTTGCCACTTTGCAGTGGACTTTCACATCTACATATTAAGCTCTAGGTATCCTTTTACGTCTGCTGCTGATGTTATGGGATGCCGCTCCCGTGATGTCAACAACAGCACATGGTGGGATGACACTGCGCGTGGTTGTATTTACGCAACAAAAGCACATGGCAACCAACACCGGGATGTCAACAACCGTACATGCTGGCATGAATGATTAGGATTAAGGAACATTAGATATAATAAAAATGAATGAAAAATGTCCAGAAAACAATATTTATATTTTTTTCTTTCTTTCTTTTTCCTTTTTTTTAAATGATTTTTTTGCGCTGTCATTTTTTAATTTTTGGCCATTATTTGTTAAATTTCTTGCTCCCCTTCAATGTTTTAAAAAAGAAAATATTTACAATATTTTCTTTTCTTAAATTTCTTAAATATTATACAAAAATATATTTTGTATATTAAATTCAAATATAAATTTTGTTTTTAGTTTAGCAAAAGCTTTTAAAGAGAACATGCATTTTGGAGCAATTTGTAAAGTAAAAAACTTTGGCTTTTCTCTTTTTCTTGAAATATTTTTTGGTGATTTTAAAGAAACAGATTTGGCAATTTTGGTCTTCAAAATTGGTGATTTGAAAGAATTTTTTTTTTCTTAAAAATGTTTGATTTATAAGGGGAAAATACGGCAATATTTCTTTCTTCAATAACTGTTAATTTTTCAAGATTTTTTTCCCTTCAAAAGTTTTTGGTAATTGTTAAAGAAAATGTTTTGGTGATTTTTAAAGAAAACAAGCCTTCCAAACCCATTACATTTCTTTAAAAATCTCAATAAATACAATTTATCTCATCCAGAAACTGTATAAACAGAAATTATCATTGGATTTTCAAATTTCCAATGAACACATCATGTGTTAATATTCAGGTTTGTGAAACAAACCTTCAGGGTATATTTAGTTTGCCAAAAGTTTTCCAGACCTTGGAATTACTATTTGCAAATTCCACAACTTTTCCAGGTTTTCCATGACTGTATAAACCCTCACTAAGTGTTAACAATCAGGTGTGAATGACACATAAAAGCATTTCTGAGCCGCTGCTGAGTGAACGGAGGATCAGTGAAGAGGTGTGAATATTTGAGGCTGTCGTCAAACACAAATCCCAGACGGAGCCGAGCGTTTTCTCACAAGCCAACCACAGTGTGTTTTATTGGGTGCTTCAGTAATACAAGTGCACAACAAACCACTCTGCAATTGCAGAGGTGGCGGGTAGCCAGTAAATATACAAGTCCTGCCTCTTTCACAGGCAGACCTATACTTTTGTGGTCTGCCTCAAAAGCCTTTGAAAAAATACATACAGTACAAACAAAATCAGAGGAAGTTAAAAAGCATGAAGGATCCATTGACGCAAACCTTCCTGTTCCATGCAGATAACATATTGATGACAAATACAAAAAACCAAAACAAAAAAAAAGTAAAAAGCATATATTCTGCATGTTTGTTCCAGGTGCCACTAAGAAAATGAGAATACATACTGTATAGCTGGAGGACAATGCGTATGATATTTATAATATTCTGTGTTTTTTTTTCTCCAATACAATACTTCCAACATTCAGATATTGGAAAATAAAAATCCCAATCTACTCTTTGTATAAAAAAGAAGCTTTCAAGTCAACAAGGAACAAAGGACATTTTTTTGTCTTGTTTGATTTTTTTTTTTTTTACACAGAAAAGGTAGATAAAATGTTGGGATGGAGGAGGAAGAGGAGGAGGAGGAGGAGGAGGAGGAGGAGGAGGAGGAGGGCAGGTATACCGTTGCACTTAGTGAGTGTGCTTTGACAGACTAAGGGTGAGAGAGAGAGGTAGAGAGAGGTACAGTGGAGGGTGAGGGGGGTCGAGGAGGGGGAGGGCCGGGAGTCTATGTGGCGTATCTCTTCGTCCATTGCTTGGCTATTCTGTCATGCTCTGTTCTGTTGGTCAGGTACTGTGTGGCGATGCTTCCCACCAGAGGGTCGGCTGAAAGAAAGCAAGAGACGGAGAGAGAAATCATCAAGTGTGATCAACCGCCTGAGCAGGAGTCACAAACTGTGTACTGACTATTTAAAAAAAGACATTTTTAACCTCTCAGGCCCCGATGAAGTAAACGTATGTGCAGGACAATCCGAGTTATATCACAAAAATGATCAAATTTCTGCTGGAGCAGTCCATAGATGAACATAGTGAACATAGTATTGTAGCGTAGAGCCTACACAAAATAGCGCAGTATTTTTGGCGATATATCGTTATACACAATATATATCTTGATATTTTATAATCTACTCTAAACTACTATAGACTGCTGTATCCTCCATGTTGGTTTGTTTTGGTACTGTGCTGTGTAGACGCCCCCTCGGCCACGCGGATGGACGCAAAACATAAGTGGAAAAGGAATATAAGTAAAGATTTTAACTGAATCTGAGTAAAGATTTCTTCCACGACAGTTACCTTTTACAAATTTGAGTGTGTCATTATAATGGTATATAAATAGTATTAGAATAAAAAAACAAAACAGCTGTTGCTACGATTGATAAGTGATTTATCAAATTTTCCCTCCACAGTTAAAATGACTGATATCAAAGCAATTCGATTTGATTCCAGATCATTAAACCATCCACCAGATTCATGTTGAGTCCAAACCATAAAGAGTTTTGCCTCGATGACAGATGCAGTTTTTGATTTTATGACGGTGTGGCGACCTTCAAGTAGACTTGATTACACTGTATCAAATTCGGCTGCATCACTAACCAGTTAATCAGACTGAATGCAAAGACAGCCCCTCCAGAAGCAGCAAAGTCTGCAGAGAGTTGTGCAAAAGCCGTAAAGTGACTATAAAACTTCCGCCTTGCAAGTTTATTTGCTGAACTTCCATTATTCTCAGACCTAAATCATAGTGAATTCTGCATGAAAGACGCCACAAAACGCTCATCTAACATCTTCAAAAGGTGGAAATTTTGCTTCACCTAGTCAAATTCCCTGTTTTTTATACTTGTTTTCCAGCCTGCACTCAAGCACGACATTTGTTTTCAAGCCAAAAAAATTAACTCCAAATAATATGTTTGTCATTTATATTATAATATTAGTTTTTCATTCGTTTTTTATTGTGGCTCTCCTCTCTGAGCAGCTCACTCGCTTTTCTCTTCTGTGAAAATGTGGTTTTATTATTTACAACTCCAGACTTGTGCCAAAGATCTGTCAGTGTTGGCCGGCGTCGTCAAACAATGAGGGTTTGAATTGGTCACGGCCAACTTAATGCACCGTTAATAATCTGGAAACATTATTTTTGACTGTGTGTCAACTTGAAATTTGGCCTCGAATAAAAATAAACATTGAACAGAACAAGTACTCTGAGTTGCATCACATAAAGGTCTCCTGACAGGAAGTGTTGGTCGGTGGGGACGCTGGTCTTACCTGGGTTACAGTCTGTGAGCAGGGAGCAGATGGACAGCAGCACCTTGGAGATGGTGAGGGCGGGGCTCCAGTTGTCCTTCAGGATGTCCAGACAGATCACCCCCTGACTGTTGATGTTGCAGTGATAGATCCTCGTACGAAATGTTACCTGCAGACACAGAAAAACACTACGGTTACAGAGAATATCTTATTTTACAAAGACAAGAAATCAGGACTTTTAAAAATGGTGATACTCGGTACGTTTACATGAACACGACATTATATGTTCAACTATTACTCAATCTTAAACTTGAACTTTTTTTTCTTTTTTCTTTTTATTTGCAATAACAAAGATTAAAAAACCCCACAGGTGACATACAGACAGTGGGCAGGGGTGGGTACAGGGTAATTACATGTAGAAAATCTGAGTACTGACATTAACTGAAGTTGTGCATGGTCAAGATTTGAATGATTATTGTAGAGAACTTTGTGAAAACATTTTTGAGAGTTTTTGTTAAAGAAAAGACAAGAGAAAGGGAAAAAAAGATTTAAAATTTAATTTCAAAACTTACGGGGGTCCTTACAACCCAAAGAGGTTTATGTATATCAATCTGTGGAGAGAAACTACTGAACAGTTTCAATGTGGAGCTAAAATAATATCAAAACATAAACTAGTTTAAAATAATGCATAAAAACATGATTTTTTACGAGGCACAGAGATAAAGAGGGGGTTTGACAGTCACCAGGTGTTTACAGGGGCTACTGTTTATTTATTTGGTTACTTAATATTTATTTTTTCCTTGTTTATCTTCCTTGTAAAAAACAATAGATATTTGATTTTAGGTATGTGGGTGTTTGCATGTATGTTTAATTGATTTAAAGCGGAAGTCTGAGTTCACACAGTCGAACAAGTTCAACATTTGTCAAAAGCTTTGAGCAAAATGGCACAAGCCGCTCCGGCCGTTCCACTTTTCCACATTTTGACGCGATCAACAACATGTCAGGGTAAGTTAATCAGAGTATGCACGGCTGTATGTTCACAGGAATATTAGTGGAATAATAATTTTCATTAGCCATGTGAACAGCTTAGCAGGAATTTTTTTTAAAAAAAGAGAGAAAGCCCTGTGCACAGCTGTGCCTCTCTCCTAGGTCCCAGCCTGTGCAGGGTAACAATGAATCAAAGTTAAATTAAAGATGAATTAAAGTTCAGCGCATACCAGGATGCTCAGGTCGACACTTATTAGGAAGAAGCGAACTACGGCTTTCGCAAATTGCTTATTCATATTTGCTCTTTTAGCTTAGTAGAAATATTGTCTTTTTTTAAATACGGGCAAAACAAATATTTAGTGAAAAACACATAGTCACTGGTGCTAAAAAGAAATCTCAACATGTGGGAACTGCATGTATAGAAAATACAGAAAAAAAGATGTGAATTTGTAATTACTGTTGTTTGCTCAGCACTTTACTGAAACAGTTATCTTAAGAGAGAAAGAGAATTCTGTACTGAATAAATAATAGACAAATAATATAAAAATAACACTTTGTGATAAATAACCAGGAAACAAGTGAAGTCAAAGCATGCAACCTTTCGATTTAATTCTCTAATGTTTTGTCTTAGAGCCTCTTCTAAAGAGAGAATAATGAAACAGGCTTTAATTACTCACATTAATATATGTAGATGATGTAAAAACTCAGTGAGGATTAAGGGATATCTTCAGGAAATTAGTTTAAAACGCTTAAAGACAGCCTATTCTCTGTGTAGTCTGCAGGTTGAGAAGCTTGTTATAACAGGGAGTAATAATAGGTGAGACATGGCGGACAGTTAAAAGCTGCTGTGGGCCTTTCACCTCCTTTTTCTCTTTTATTCACATTAAAGCTAATGTATCAGCATCAGCACCGCTGTAATGGGCCTGCTCGATTGCTCCACTGAGGGCCATTTAACACCATTTGTCACTGTTGCTCAGTGTGCATGGAGCCACAAATGCACAGTATATAAAGAAGACTGTATTCTATATTGCAGTCGGTGAAACATTATATATTTAGTGTTTTGTTTTCTTTCTTTTCACGGCTTGAAAACAGCATTTATTCCTTCTAGCGTTGAGTTCACACCTCCAGTTCTCCTGATAATTTACTGAATGAGAACGACCAACAGAGGGCAGCATGGCGTCAAATCAAAACACCACAACAACAGTTTTGTTGTCACTTTGAACACTGGACCCCAGCACCCAAGTGTAAATTAATTCCTTGACTTGTCGCAGTAAACAGGCTCCCCGAACCTCACAGCCTCAAACACTGACTCACACAGGGTCACACACATTTTTAACAATACATTTCCAGGACTTTTTCATGACTTTGAGGCAAATTTTTAAGATCATAAATTCTCTGAAACAACCATCAGTACTCCTTATTGGTTCTTTTTCATGACTATATTATAGCTTTTTAAAATATATATTATTTTAAAAAATAATGAATTTAGAACTGGTTTAGAACTAAATATTTAAAGATAGCTTGGGGACTGTTCATCATTTATGAAAGGGGAGGGGGTGATGCAAAAAGAGGCGGCATGTCAAATTATTTTTTTTAAGCACTGAGGCGGGACTTTTGGTTTTTATTTCTGCTTAGGGGAGGAAATTTAACTTGAAATTAAGGTATTTTGTATTTATTTTTCTGTTGATTTTGTAGAATACATGCTTTTGGAAGGCGTGTTTTTGGTGATTTTTAAAGAAAATATGCCTTCAAAACCTGCAGGCATCTTAACTTTTACAAAATTTGGAGAATTTTCTTTTTCTTTCCATTTTTTGGCAAAAGAAAAAAAAGCCTTTGTTTAAATTTTGCTGATTCTTTAAAGAAAACATTCATTCTCTTTCTTTAACAATCACACAAATTACTCCATGTATCACAGCCAGATACTGTAAAAACAGGAATAATTTTTAAATTAAATGATTTTCACATTTCTGACAGTCATTGAACGCATCACGTGTTTTTATACAGGTTTGTGAAACAAAATTTTATGACTTTTCCAAAACTCTCAGGGTATACTTTGTTTTCTAGAAGCAGAAGCATCTGATCTAAATATGGAGCAGGTGCTGACCCAAAAATGAACAAATAGTCAAAAGGCAAAAATAAAAGTCTCTCACACAGCAGGGATCCACTTATCACTTATGCATTAAATATTCACTTATTTAATGCATTAAATAATCACTAATTTAATGCATTAAATATGTAATAACTGGAGCCCTGCAGTGTGCACGCCATTCTTTGCCTTTGTATATTTAGTTTTCCAAAACTTTTCCAGGCCTGGAAATTGCTATTTGCCAACTCAATGACCTTCTCGGGTTTTTCCTGACTGTACGAACCCTGCTCATTACATGTTGACTAAATTAACGCTCAAACTGTGCTCACCTCAAACACCCTGAACAACCGACCTACCGCTGGCGAAGTCGTCTGTCTCGGCTCACATTTGAGCTTGACATCTGTTTGGTTCTGACACTTGACACCGCGGTTTGCCCCCACTGCTCCAATCACCAACATCTGGCCCCCCTGACCCTGACCCTCCGGAGGAAACCTCTAATGAGCCTTGGCATTCCCAAAAATCACACGGGGGCAGGACGGTATAAATAAGCGACCCCCCTCCACCTCCTCTGCAGACACAGAGCTCCTCTTCTGGCTCAGAAACAGAAAGGCTTCCACCTGGCAAACTTGTCAGCTCTTGTTTCTCTTTTAGAGTCTTGAGATTTGAAAAAGTGGGATTCTGGGTCCAAAACTCCCAAGCCCTCAGTCTGAGTGCATTCAGCGACTGAGCTCCACTGAAGCGTTTCTATAGTGAGGGAGTGTGTGGCAGCTACAGGCCGAAGGGTTTGGTGTGTGTGTGTCTGTGTGTGTGTCTGTGTGTGTGTGAAGGGGGGTTTGGCTGCAGATCACAGTGTGTCGGAGGGGTAGGAGGTATTGGAAGGGGCGGAAACACTCAAGTCCCTCTGGCAACAGAAAGCTGGGCCGGAGCCTGCGGATTTGTTTGAGTCTGCTGTCAAACACGGAGCTGGTGGTTACACAGCACAAAGAGCGAGAAAGAGCGAGAGAAGAGGGCGAGAGAGTGCAGGGAGGGGTGTCCGTAACAGAAAGCGGGGAGGGAAAATGGAAAGCTAAGTGAAAGGGTAATAGGGTGCACTGCAAACCAAAGGGGACACTGGCCCTGACAGTGTGCGTGTTCAATAATGACATCCACTCGACATCCTTAGAGCACTCTGCAGACAACATCACAAAAACAAGAAGACGCTGAGCACCGAACAGGTCAGGATTTGGCAGATTCTGAGCTTGAATCACGCCGATTCTTCATAAAAGAAAAGCGCTAACTGAGCTGTTGAGAGTCAAAGAGCTGCAGCGCTGCTGACAAAACACCAGTGTGATTTAATGTGCTCTGCTGTCTTATTTCCCACATTACGCTGCCGTCGACATGCGTAAAAGTCACACTGCATCAGTCTGACTATTCATTCATTTTCTACACCTGCGCATGATCCCAATCCCCAGGCCGCAGACGGTTACTAGGCCATGAAACATTTACTACTGGAGCTACAATGGAACAATATGATCGGGCAACAAAAAGATAAATAATACTTGCATAACTTTATTGCCCATTAAAGGTTATTTTGTGGCTATTAGCTTAGTGAAATCTGTCTATGCTGCAGTTTTCTCACCAAGGCATGGCAAGTCAAGGCAAATGTATTTATATGGCACACTTCATACCCAAAGGCAACGCAAAGTGCTTTACAGATTAATCAAGTCAAAGTTCAATGTAGGCCAATCACAAAGCATGCCCCAAAGGGCTGCAGAAATAGTAATTTCAATTCAATTTAAACTATAAAGTCAAATATCACAAATCATAATTTGCCTCATAAAACTTTACAACACATGACATCCCTCTGTCCTTCAACCCTCACAGCAGGACCTTTAACGGAGGAAAAACTGTAAAACATCTGGGTAAACAGCTGAGGAGGGACATGTCGTGTGTACAGAACGGATGAACACAACAAAATAAAACCACTTCCAGTTACACCTCCCACAACAACAACAACAACAATATACATATTTTGATCTAAAGTAGGTCATCACCGCCCTTCAAGATTCAGCAGTACATGAAATGTGTGTGAGGACTTTACCTACGTGAAGCTGAGATGTTTATCTGTAGATTTTATTTAGAAAACAAAAAGACACAACATAAGTTTTGTTTTTGGGGTTATTTGTGGTCTCAGACATTTTTTTTAATTAGAGAGATGCAGAGCTAAGAATACTCCTTTTCTATGTACATGCAAAGCTGCATGTATTTTTAGAATCAAATGCACCATTTAATAAATCTGCACCAAAAAATGTTTGTACGGCACCATTTGGTGCATTTGCTCTCCTTTCTTGGCACCTCCACCGCAGGCGGACTGCCAACTTTTCAATTTAGTTTTTTGTAAGATATTAAAATTCTTCAAATAAGATACTTGGGTTGTTCCGAAAATTCTGAAAATTTCAGCAAAAGTATTTGGATTTGTGTTTTAACAGTTCAAATATGAGGAAATTCTAAATGTTGTAACTTAAATAAAACTAATGTTCCCTTTAATTTTCTCAAAAACTGTACAGTAAAATAACTTAAATTCAAGCTAACCTGAAAGAAAACTTTTATTTCATTTGTGAGAAGTTTAATGGAGAAGATTTTTACTGTGTTACAGCAAAAAATCTACTTATGATCATAGTGAAGGACATTTTGAGCAGAAATCCATTGCTGTCCGCTGTTTTATCAAATTAGGATTATTTGGTATATAAAATGTGAACAAAAGAATACTTCACACGTGTTTCCAAACAGGTGCATAAAAGAGGGACGAGCTAAACACAACTTGCAGAAAAACTCCTGAATACTGTCTAACTTGTAAAAATAATGATTTAGAAACATTTTGGTGAACAGCCCTTCATCCGCATCTTGCCAGGTGTGTGAACTTGTAAAAATAACAAAAAACCTTGTGCCATAACATCATCTTTCAGCTGTGGACATTGAAACTGTCACTATGAAAACAGCTTGTGGATTGAGCCTGATACAGCAGACACATGGCAGTTTCGTTATTGATCACAGGTTCAACAATCATCAAAAACTAAAAACTGCTGTTTCTATGAAACATCAATACGAAGTAGACCTCGGCATTTAAAATAGGTGTAGAATTACAAATACACCCAAATTTACAATTGCAGCTATCTATCTCTTACCATAAATCTGTGGCCTAAAATCTGCTGTCATTCAGGATTCTGCACATGTAGGGAACTGCTGATCTGTATCTCTTCGTTGGACGTCTCAGGATGGTTTGTCTGAGCTCTTTTCTGACGACCTGTGAGCTCGTCCCTGAGGGGGGACAGCCAGTCACTGAAGTTGGACTTAAGCAGCTTTCTGGTGAAGTCGAGACACAGTTGAGTGCTTCTCTCTGCACAATCTGAGAGTGCAGACAGCCTCTGGGTACCCTGAGTATTTCTGGCCAACTATGATTTTTACAAGCATTAAAGGTTGCCAGTCTGTCACAGAACTGCTAGACAAACTGACAAACCATGCCTCATATGATGTAAGAAAATAAGAGTCTGTTCTGATGTGCCTAATATTAATGGGAGAGCAGACAGACTGTGCACACCAGAGGAAAACGTGCCAGTTTGTAGTTTCAGAATCACCTCTTCAAAACAATGTGAATATTTCTCGAAATAAAAGAACTAAAATCAAAGTTAAAGCGATTATAATACAGAGAATACCGAAAAAATGTATCAGGCAGCCAGAGACGCAACTGAAGATAAATACTGAGGTTTATCTGTATCTACAGGTAATGACATCCATTTATCCATATTTAAGGCTGCATATCTGAACTCTTTAGCTTTAATGTAGCGACTAAAATAACGCAGTGTCAAGTAGTATCCAAACTTCCACAGTCAAACGATACCTGCATTCAATTCTGTACCAAGATCTAAAAAAAAAGACTATTTATTTGCAGCCGATCACCATAGGCATTTTTACATTTAATGCGATGTGCAATTGGCCCGCTTCTTCTGCAGCTACATCTGATATATACTGTGGTGCGTCCAAGTCAAGCGCTGCGTTTTTGATAAAGTTAGCAGTTCAGCATGCAGAGAAGCTGCCAAAATGTTTGAAAGTAAAAATGTTGATTACTTCAGGTCAGATAAATGGGTGCTAGGATAAATAACTGGTCTTTTGTTTGTTAAAAATTTAAGCGCAACACTTTTGTTTTTGCTCCCAATTTTCAAAGGATTAAGTTAAAGATCTACAACTTTTTATGCACTCCACAAATATATTTCTCTCTAATTTTGGTTGTAAATTTGATAGTAAGATAATCAATCCACCTAACAGGTATGGCATATCAAGATGCTGATTAAACAGCATCATAACTACACAGGTGTGCCTTGGGCTCACAATAAAAGGCCACTCTAAAGTGTACAGTATCAAACAGCTTTCTCAGAAAAGGACAATTAAAAAAGTGATAGCTTTGTGACTGACTCGCTCTCATCTAACATCAGTCACTACTGGAACAGTTTGACCACACATAAAGGCTTGCCAGATGTTGAAAAAATCATGGAATTGATCCAGTGTCCATGATATGCTAAAGGGAAATGGCATGTATCACAACTCTAAAGGAGAGCATGCAGCTCGAAAACGTCACTCGTGAGTTACTCAGTAACAGCTGCAAGGGGAGCTTAAGTGTGCAGACTTTTCTCTCTCTTTTGCTTGTACTTTTGTGTGGATGTGAGCATTTTCTACCCCTTTTGCTTGGTGTATCACAACTCTACAATGAGCTTGTCAAATCACTTGAATACTGTAAGTAAAAGCGTAGACTTCTTGCAAAATAGTCTTTTTTCTTGCTATATGGCCAAAGTTGCTGTAACCTGAATGCAAACAAAGTGGCTTACTGTCATGTTAATTTAGTGAAACTGACTGAAAACTCATGCTTCAAAAAAGTCAGACTTGTGTACTCATCAAAAAGTGATAGTCAGGACTGCCCTCATATCAAAGGAACGGAGAACTATATTGGTATCGGCATCACTTTGAGGGTACTGATATTGGTGTTTTGGAAATTTCCTAAACAATTCCCAGCTCTAGTCACTTGCAACTGCAAATTATTCCACACAAAAAATATCAAATATAAACTGACTATGTCTGCGATGGAAGAAAATGTTAATACAGTTAATGCTTCACGATCTCTTCATTAAATGACCCAGATATTTTGTCGACATTTCCCCAGACGCTGTGCAGGAAGCTCGTACTCGGTCGGCTACTCAAACATCCAAACACTGTAACAGTTATGTCTGCAGGCTGCTGACCTTGGGGGGTTTGAAGGGGTAGTCTGGCGTGAAGGCGATGTCCAAGAAGAAGACGCCTCCCTCGTACACGGAGCCCGGGGGGCCCAGGATGGTCGACCTCCACTCGTAGATGTTGTCTCCTTTGGGGCCGGCGCTGGAAAATTGAAACAAAAGACGTGTTAATATGTTAATCAGCGCAGCGCGCCGGACTCGACAGCCTGGTGTTCAAACCGCCAGCGGGGCTGACAGAGATTTGGGGGAGAGACAGTAAATGCTGCTTTCTGACAAGTTAATGATGGAGATTTGGGGAATGCCGAGGCCGTGGAGGTTTGAGGGTTTTTAGTTCAAGGCTATTTTGGTAGGATTTAGATTATCTGAAAATTTTGATGAGAAGATGAGATTACCTGCTGTTGGGAGTTGAGTTAGTGAAGTGCGCGCCCGCACACACACACGCACACACACACACACACACACACACACACACCAGTGAACCACTTTATACATGAGTGTTCAGATAAAGATTGAAAGAATACGAAAAATGATATTTACAGGGCAAGCACTGCAAAATGATTTCATATTCGAGCCGTTCTTCATTCATGAGATGAGTATTTATGCTGAAGTGGAGGCTGAAGGTCACATCTGTTGTATAGGCTCCGTAATTAATGCCATTTCCATATTACGGGCTCCCTCCCCCACTGTTGTTTGTAAGACCCTGAGCTGGCACAGAGCCAGAAGAGACCGGGACAATGTCCAGATCACAAAGCCCGGGACAATGAACAATCCCTCCGATTTCATGTAATTACCAGGGATGGTGTTTTACGCAAACCTTTTGCTTGCTGGCTGATGTGCTTAAAAATGTGCCCGATGCACATACAGGGTTTGCTTTCACCCAAGGCTGCTGCATTCCCTTTTATTCAGACATAAACCAATAATCTAAGACGGAGATTTCCTGTGTAACAACCTCAAACAGCTAGACAGTTAAAAGCAGCATCTGGCTCCAAGCATGCCCTTGAAAACAGATCACTCCCCATAAATAGAAATAAGACATTAGACATTTCCTTCCTCCTGCAGTATCAACACATGCAAATTTCCAACTAATCTACTTTGCCACTCTTTCACACTGGCCCTCTCTTAAGTCTTCTTTAATTAGCTAATTATGATTACTTCGTCTCTGGGGAATTACTTCAAAATACACTGTCGATAAGGACATCCCCAATCTGTTGTTTCAGGCACAAAGACATTTTCTTTTTATTTTGTAAGAGTGAAAACACAATAACAAAAGCAGAGAATGTAAAACGACCATGCTGAGTATTGTTTGTGCAGATGAAGGGAACACACACTGAGTATTTGTCTTTGTAAACCTCATACTTAAACGGCAGTAATTGATAACATGCACCAAACACATGGAGGGAACTCGTCAATGTACAAAGCTGTAAAATTAGGTGTTAACCCTTTAGAACCTGGATCGACGTCAGTTTTATTGTGTTGCGTTCAGACGCCTTTCACAAGTATTTAAACCTCTAAAACCTGTTAAGATTTTAGTGGTTTCCTTTGTTTTCAAATTTCTTTTGAAAACAAAGGAAAAAGAAATGTCCAGAAAATTAAGAAAAAAATTTAAAAAGAAAGAAAAATTTGTAAAAGGCTACATGCAAATGATCTGAAATTAGCTGTGGGAAGATTATTAGATATTGTCCAAAAAAACAAAACAAAACAAAAAAAAGGGAAAAAAATGTACAGCAAACTATATTTAAAATTCTTATTATTATACATTAAAATTATATTCCAGAAAAAAGTATACTTTTCGCACCTCTGATACAGGGTTACTGCAGCTTAAGGCAAGGTAGATTTAAGACTTTAAAGAGTTTCTTTTAATGCCACTTAGAACAAACTACAAGACCAGTTTTCTAATAACTAAAATTAAAGAAGGACAATTTTATTTTGTACAGATATTATTGTGAAATAAAACACAACTATTTTTTGTCCAATAAAAAAGTTTATTTTTTTAAGATTATCTACAATAAAAACATTATACTATCACAAAAGTATCTATTTGGTTTAACAAAAAAAAAAAAGATGTTCAAAAGTATTTTGATATTTTACAATGCAAAATAAAAAAATATTTTAAAAAATCATAAAATCCTACTTCCCATGTCAGACTTTTGAAAGATTAAGTAATTTAATACGAATTAAGGCCTTAAGACTTTTTAAGGATCTGGAGGAACTCTGTTCTTAATGTCTTTTCCTTGTCTCGTCTTCTTTTTTTTTTTTTCATTTTCTTGTTTTGCTTATTTTAAAGTAATTGTCTTGTAACTTTTTACTAATTCCATGGGTCATTTCTTGTTAAGTTGCTCATTGCCTTCAGGTTTCAAAGGGTTAAAGAACACAAAGTATTAACAATATTGGTTTCATTTGTTTTGGCAGACGCAAACAATGCTACCTCCATTTGATCATATGACCAGGTTTTGTTTCCAAACAATCTGTGTTGCATTTTAGCAGACAGAGAGCTCTATCTATCTGAATCAACCGCAGGAAATGACCTAAAAATACAAGGATTTATAAGCACACAGAGACAGATGTTGACATCAGATAGCCAGCCGTAACTTGTGCTTGGAAAGCCTGTCATAACAATATAAAGTGCAGGCGAACCGCAGTCCGAACTGGTGGTCACATACAGCTGTTGCTACATTTTTGTGTTGTGTTATTCAACAGGAGTTAAATTAGAGCAGAGGGATTCAATATTTCCATCATGACTGCGCTGGAATCAGATGAGTTTTGACACAAGATGTCAGGCTTCCCAAATAAAAGTCTGCTCAATAAAAAATCTACTTGAGGGGTTGTCCTTGACTCAGCAGAGTCTAAATCAAACAGTCACAGGAGCTCTTTGACAAACCAATTAATCTGCCTGATTGTGTTATTATTGGAGTTTGCTGTTCCTCTGCAGATGAATGCAAATGGATCTCTTTAGATCTGCTGCCTATCAAAAAGCCACAGATGTGACTGCTTTTCATGTGATTACTAATACCCAAATCTGAATAAAAAGAAAATAAAACACCAACGCAGCCCCTCACATTTTTTGTCTGACTGATTAGTAAAGTATAGTATTAGTAAAGCCCCCTTATCGCTGCACAAAAAAATCAACTACCACCAGCTAAAATGTGGCTTTTGTATTTAATGGGAGAGTGACAATCATCATTCACTTCCAGGTAACTTTGCAGTAGTCATGGGTATTTATCGGCTCTAGCTACGACTGGCTCTGATAGGCAGTGAATGAAATACACCACCAGGGTGGACACACTAATTTTGCCCCTTTTCCAGGGCAAAATAATGATGGGCCACAATTTTTAAATACTAAGTTTAAAAAAGAGAATAAGCACGAGATATAAAAAGAAGTAACCGATGAGAAGTAACATTTTCACTGGCCTCCATGCTGCTTTTTGCAGGTTACAAACCTGTTTTCTGGCCCGTCTGTAACGACAAAAATGACACACCAGAAAATAACAAAAAATAAATAAATGAAACACACAGAAAGGTAGACTCATCTGCTGCATTACCATACATCTATGACCAGAGCAGTGTACTAATTTTAGTGGAAAAAGGGTGTAAGAGTGTGCAGCCTTAAGACAAATTCATAGGCCCCAAGGGTCCATGCAGACCGTCTGTATGCAGCCCATTTTATGTTACTGCACACGTAGCAAATGCACGAATGCGCATGCTCCAGTTACAAAATATAATGTCTTGTTCCACGATTCTGGCCGGTCAAAAACACTATGGTAAAGCCAGCAGCGGCCGCTGCACCATGGTGACGTTTTTTAATTTGGACATTCAACAGAAACTCACTCAAACGTTGGCAGTAGGAGGACGGTAAGCTCCCCTTCCCGCCCTCCTGTTTACGGCTGGGGGCTGATGCAGATCCTCAGTGTACTACATATGAAGCTCTCAGCTTTAGTGCTAAATGAATTAACCACTGATAATCCTTATGATGTTTGATAATGATGATTATTGAGATTTTACTGTAATGATGGTTTGCAGAAAAACTAATTTGCTGTATGAATATAACAAATAGCCACAGCCGCACTTAATAACAGCTGGTCTGGCACCGTTGGAGCACCTTGCAGTGCGACACAGTCCGAGAAATTGCTCTTTCTTTGCTGAATTTCTCACTGACAGGTTTAATGAATGGTGGAGAGCACATGTATTGATATGCAAACGAATGATTACGGGTAGAAAAAGAGAGATGGCTGGTTGCTCTGTAGGCTATAATCAAACGTAGAAAACTTGTGTCGGGTGCTAATGGAAAACAGAAACAATAGTATTAACAGGAAGGAAATCTAGGCACTCAAAAAATTAGAAAAACGAGTAGAAATAACATTAAAAAGCCTAAATTGGTAAAAAAAAAAAAAAAAAAAAAGTCATAATGTTTCAACCACTGCCTGACTTCATCAATGATTAAGGGTGTTTCTAGATCCATCTGTGGTGGCCTGTGGGTGTGAAAATGCTTCTCGTGCATGTTCACCCTGCGCCACAACAATCAAGATTTATGAAACAGAATCAGGGGTATGCACCACTTTATAAATCTGAACAGAAGAATGTGTATACACATTTCTACCTTTTAGCGTACACACTGTTTTACTCTTGAATATAGTCTTGAGTTTTATGCATTTAGAGGAGAAAGAAGGCAAGGGTGAAACTTCTCTCTCATGCTCACTTTTTTCAGTTTCACAAAACTACTTCAGGCACTTTTTGTATCTAAGCGAGTGCAACACCATGAATGCCTTTGAAGAAAGATTATCTCAAAGTTTGCACTTTCATCCCCATATTTGAATAAGTATCGTGTTTCTCTCCAGTCTTAGACGGCCGTCTTCTCACCCCGTCTTTGAGTGTGGCCGAGCAGCAATAAACAGTTCAGATGCAATCTGATGACTTGCTGCACAAACCAGTTCATTTCAAGCAAGTCCTGTTGTGATGTAATTAGGCAGTGTGATCCTGACTGATAGAAATATCAACTGAACTCGCTGCGATCCCTCTCCAACTCTCCAAACATGACTTTCTACATTTCCTGCTGTTGACAGAACCACACAGACAGCTTATTTTTCTCGCTCTAGGCAATCTCCCCTCTGCGCTTACACTTCAGTGCCACACACACACCTCAAGGTAACACTTCTATTACCGCTACTATTCAAAACCTTCCCTGACACCGCCGTGAAAGAAACAGCCGACTATTCCATTTCCAAACATCTCCAATAGGAGCAGATGCTCACTTCCTTTGGAGGCTGATGAGTTTGTAGGGCTGATAATAACTCAGACATGATGGAAAGATAGAGATGAGCAGGCATGGCAGAGGTCCTCGCTCAGCGGCGAGATTGCTGTAGGGGATCTGACAACCACACAAGGGCTGTGGATAAAGGCTAAGTCAATAGCTGAATGTGCATGCCACCGCTGGCTGTTGCTTGGAGACCTCCTTCCCCCGCCAGCTCGGGCGATCCTGTGGTGCTTTGTTGCAGCTGGTTCAGGGCCAGCTCATTCAGGATCTGACAGTCTCTCACTTGGCCATTAAATTTGGGAGAGGTGAGCGTCATGGAGATTGCAAGACACTCAAGCGGCGATTGGTAGCATCAACGAGTGCATGAGATCGCATTCGCCAGGGTTTAATTAAAGCACGCTAAACGGCAGGAGTTAAACAGCTGATGAGTCCTTGACCGTGGGTAATATGTATGCAGAATATTCTGCTCTGCAACTGACATATTCAATCATGGTAATTATTGGGTAGTCAAGGCATTACATTTGGGCTGCACCTACAGATTATTTTTCTCGACTGAACGATTATTTTTTAGTTCAGTTGACTAATCTAATGACTAAGCGACTGATTATTCTACGGATAATTTTTTATTACACTGTAAATACAGATAACACTTAATTTACCCAAACATAATTTCAAAAACTTGTCTCATTTATATTTAAATGTGGTATGATATTTATTAATATTAATATCATAGACCCTATTTGTCATATGTTAAATCCGAAATTTAAAAGGACAGCTGTGACTAGGGTTACAACGATGTGAGATTTTCATAGTACGATAACCGTCTCAGAAGATATTGCAGTTTTACAGTATCACTTTTCTGAGTGTGATAAATTTACATGTGTTGTTGAATCCTCTATCCTGAACTGTGTGATGGTAATTGTGAGACACAGTTGTTAAAGTAAAAATATAGATATCACCAATTATTTTGAGATTTTACAATGCAATGTAAAAAATAAATAAATAAAATGTAAGGAAAAAAGTTAAAAACCCTGCTTCCAAAGTCTTAGCATTTTTAAGCCTTTTTAAAGAGTGAATTAAAACATTTTAATAGTAATAAAGGCCTTTTTGTAGATGTATAAATTAAATGTCTTTTAAAGGATCTGCAAGAACCCTGTATCACATCCATGAATCGCTGCAGCCCTACAAAATATGAATTTCAATTCTGCAAGAGCAACATTAAACCAAGATTCCTTCAGGGTTCTGTGTTTTCATGCACGGCTGCAAATTCCTCATTGGTGCTTTTAAAAAATCAGCATCATTGAATCAATGTGAAGTCAATCAGGGCGTTAAGAAGAACAAACACATGATAATCTAACACAAAGACCTGAAACTGAGAGCAACAGTCTGATAAATATTCCGTGTCACTCCTGTCTTTTTTTCTCTCTCTACGGGAAAACAATCTTCTCTTCAAGCAGACAGATCTGCTCAGCACAAACACGTGACGTTAACTGGTGTAACTGCGCTGCTTATGGGCTTTGTTGGAGGCTGCGACGATAATAACCTCTGTGTAAGTAACACTACATCTGCAGTGCACCGTCAGCCAAATGCCTTGATTCAGTGAATATTTGGGTCATTTGTTTCAAGGGTCTGGGATACATTAGGGTGCGGGTGTCCGTGAGAGTCTTGCCACTGCCCTGTCCGCCAAGATTACACTCATGTAGGAACCCACTTTGACAGCTGAGCTGCTTCCTGCTCAGCAGAGCACCAAAAAAGTGTTTGACCACAGATTCACACTGCTCTCCGTCTTTGTGGGTTTGTTTTAACAGCTTCTTTTGATTATTCTTGCTTTTTTTCTAAAAGGGATCTACTATGTTTTTGTTATTTTCTATCACATGTATAATACTAAAATTCTGGAAGTTTATATTTAATGTGGTCATGGGTTTAAATGATGAGGTAAATATGCATGAAAGTACTCCCTGTGAACATAACCTAAGGCTCCAGACCATTTTAATACTCTGTTTCCAACATTTTATCTACTTTGGCTACAAGATGATGTCAGATCCAGGCCCCCAGCAACAGCACCAGGCTCTGAGGACAATCTTACATCGTAGTCAAACGACCAACAGATTTACTTTGTGGAAGCAAAGACTGTAAATCAGTGTATACGTCTTTTGGGCATTACAGCCCCCGCAATTTTTATTATTTACTATCTTTTATTTTATTTTTTCTGCTTCCTCTTGCTCATTTAATTTGTTAAAATGCCACTGCAGTTGTTAATCTAAAAAGCTTTATTTTATTAATTTTTTTAATTGGTGAGTATTTTTTCACCCAAAGAAAGTGCTGCTCCCAAGCTGCAGGCACAAAGGTAGCTGGATGCTAACGTCCGGGAAGCACTAAATCTTGTTCCCAATATTGTTATTTTCACCCCAATTGTGGATCATACCACTGCTGTGACATTTCTGGTTGTGTTTTGAATCTTTTATTTGTGATTTTTCATTATACAACATGCTGTTTTCTTTCTTACAGTCACTCCTCATGGATCTATAAAGAAAACTGGATACAGGGTAGGAAGCAGAGTGGAAGTTCAGTGGCGCATGAATCCAAAAAAGTTAGACTGCCACATGTAAAGTCACCCTGATGACTGGCAGTGCTTCTACACTGTGTGACCCGCAGAGCAGATGCACTTGAGATTTTTGCCATCTGAGCCAGCTTCCAGTTTAGCACCCAGTTAACCTGAATGGTGATAATATGATTCAATTATGCATCTTTTTTAGACTTCACAAATGCTATCAGAGCAAATGGATGAATTTCTGACACTCAAAACATTTTTGCACTGATTTACAGACGTCTCTTTCGCTATGTAAGTCTATAGCAAAAATAGGGTCATATGGCATCATATGACAGATGTAAATCCACTGTTTGGTCACCCCAAATATTGACCAGCACACCTATTGGAGGCCTGGTAGAGATGCCGAGAAACAGAGGACCCCTAATGCTGATCAATCACAGACAGTATGAGAAAAAATGTGTTTCTTGAGCTTTGAATCATGTATACATGTTCTAGGAGAAAAGCAAAACACAAATATGACCCTAAAAATGAGCATTATACAGGTCTCCTTTAATAGCAACAACAGTTAGGATACTTCACTAAATGTAGCATCAATCCCAGCTTGTATCTTCAGCATGATGCAGTCATAAAGTTGTGTTTGTGAAACCTGTGAGGGAGCGAGTAATTGCATCCCACAGTGACCTCGCTCTGTGCTTCACCTCAACAAAGACTCATCAGTGCACACAAGGCTGAGAGAGATTGGACACTTTGAAACCTCGAGACTGCACTGAGACATTTTCCAGAGGAGGATTAAGAAAACGGTTCCTTCTTCAAATATAAAGCAACACTTTACCACGGAGCTACTTCATCATTTTCACCTTTCAGTCGTAGTTCCTGAAAACTATCCAAGCTGTGCCCCATAATCACAGGCAGCAGTAATCATTTCCATATATATTGAATGACCTTTCCTCACCATGATACAGTGCGGTATGTGAGACCAGGGTGCCCATTTAATCATCCACATTGCCTTATTTCATAGACAGGGCAATCTGCAGATTGGTGCCAATGCCAAAGATAACCTTTATCTTGCAGCCTGAGAGCTGAGCTAATCTCTGCAAAATCGCTAACCCATCTTGTCACCTAGAGCCAATTCCCACAGACGTCAAGGTGCGGGTTAAGTTGATGAAAGAGATGGTCATGAGATAGGCCTCTGCCACTCACAGGTGAACTTAAAAGTCCTTTGTGAGGAAATTGTTAAACTATATCTTACATCCAAACTGATTTCATTTGGGGAATTTAGCACACACTCCAGAGCAGACTGCACTGACTCACCAAAGTAGAATTAAGGTCTTACATCAAAGACAAAACTGAAGGCAACTGCAAATTTATAAAACTCTTCAAGGAGCTTAAATAAAATTTCCATGACCATTCACAATGTATAATACAAGAAATACTCCATCTCAAAAATGCAGCATGTAAAAGTAGTAGAGGGGCACAACATTGGCAAGGAAACTTTAGGATTTATGTTAAAACACACATACAAAACCTATTTTTTTCTACTATTCTGACATATCAGATTCCATCTCTGTTCAAACATAGTTCCCACTAGCTGACATACATGGAAGGAGAGACAGAACAAGGGCAGAAAATTAAGAAATACACGTGATGGTTAACCAGAATTACCGCCGTGCGTTTGTATGCCTCCACACATCAGTCAAGTAGCACTCAAAGTTTACATCCATGTCTGTGAAAGCATGATTGCTTCACACACAGAAGAGGTCTAAAATCGGCACAGTTTCAAAGTGAGCACCCAAGATTGGTTCAACAATTTAGTATCTGACCAAGTGTTTTCTCTTCTGTTTCTGACTTATGACATTGAGAAATATGGAAAAGAGTTTTTGCAGAACATTATAATGTCACAGTGGAGTTGAACATTGACCTTTTTGATATAAAATGTCATCACTTTATCAATCTATCCTGTTAGACATGTGTGAGACTTAAGAAGTCCCAGTAACTTTTGATCTTTAAAAAATCTAATTTGTTCATCATTGAGTCTAAGTCCAAGTATGTGCCAAATTTGAAGAAAGTCCCTCTTGGCATTTTTGAGATATCACGTGCATAGACCATAGAATTGAATATAAAAATATCATCAATTCATCATTACATCCTATCAGAAATTTGTGTGAAATTTCTTCATAATAAGCATATGAATTCTTGAGTTACGGCCAAAAACAGGATTTGTGACCCTGACCTTTCAGCACCAAATTCTAATCAGTTGATTTATTTGTGCAAAATTTTTAAAAACTCCCTCTGTCCTTGAGATATAACGTTCACAGAAATTAGGCGGATGCAAGGTCACAGTGACCTTGGACTTTGATCTATGAGCACCAAAATGTAATCAATACATCCTTGAGTCCAAGTGGACGTTTGTGCTAAATTTGAAGAAATTCCCCCCAGGTAATCTTGAGATATTGCGTTCACAAGACTGGAACGTATGTGCAGTCAACCAAAAAACAAAAAGCCTCCGGGCCTTGGTGATCGCCGGCACAGAGGCATACCAAAACATCAAATGGATGCATATTAGAGCTAACATTGAAATCACATTAATTTCATGACACACAACAAAGTTCCATGACTTTCCAAAGCCTGGAAAATAAGACTCTGAAATTCTGTGACCCTGAACTATTAAAGAATGCAAAACCACAGTTGAAGGGAAACAGCAGGAAAAACAGTTTTGTGTATCTTAAACAAGCGTGTGTGGTAGAAATAGAGTCTAAAAGAAACTTTAATTTAGACAAACAATATACAGTTTGTCCGTCGTCAAAGGAACAGCTCCAAATATTTCACTAGTAAGACTTCAAAGACTAATCTTGTTAGTGCCAAACTGTGCGCACTGGCAACAGTTAATTCACAGTGGGTTTTATTGTCTAAAGTACTACAATATGCTGAAGAAGTTCATCTTTTACTCATTTGTCCAGTTATATTAAACTAGCCGTGTAGCTCACAGGCATGTGAGCATATCTGGGGGTGTTGGGTAATCTGTGAAATTTCTGGCCTTAAAAGGAAACCACAAAGTAGAACCTCTTTCCTAGGAAAACCACCGAGAAACTTTCACACCCTTTCAAAGAAATGCTTTTTGCCTTTTTTTATATTGATTTTACATGAAACTGTTTGGAAATATCTTAAAGACTGCTCTAAAAGATTAGCCTGATTGACAGCAGTGTTTTTACTCATTTTTTTAGTGAAAATTTGACTGTTTGAACACACTGAGCCTATTGATTTATTTATTTTTAGTTGATTTTATGGAGACAAAGCAAATAAACATTGTATAACTTCAGCCTGTTACAAACAAGCTGTAGTAACTGATGTTTCACATATGGAGATTATAGCTATTGCTAGTTTCCAACTCATTTCCCTAGTTAGGCTTTTAGTAAAGGCATGAAGGTTACAATAATGTGCATACAATAAGAGATGGACAAAGTGCTGCAGGTGTGATATGAGAAGAAAAAGCCTTGCTTTTGTATTCCTTCGAGAACCACTCAAGTTGCACTTTCAGTTTACATCCATGTCTGTGAAAACATGGATGCTTCACACACATCTTAAGGACCTATACAGTCTGCGTAGTTTTATAATTAGTGTCACCACTCCCCTTCTGTTCCTAAGTTATGTCGTTGAAAAATAAAAAATGTTTTTTTACGAACATTATGATGCCACAGTGAAGTTAATCTTTTGGATATAAAATACCATCACTTCATCGTTTTATCCTATTACACATTTGTGGATGAGACATGAGAGGTCACAGTAACTTTTTTTGACCACCAAAGTGTAATTAGTTTGTCGCTGACTCCAAATGCATGTTTGTGCCAAATTTGAAAAAAAATCCCTCTAGGTGTTCTAGAGATATCACGTTCACAAAAATAGGGCATACAGACAAACAGAAAACCCAAAACACCATGCCTCCGGCCTCGGCTGTTACTGGCACAGAGGTATAAAAACTGGTCTCTGTAGGAATCCATTGTAACCACAGCTGCTCTGTAAAACTACACACTTTTTACAGCCACCTTTCAAGTCTAACGAGGGTACTTTAAGATTAGGTTGCATGTAAAAGATGAGACAGATGGAATATCACTTTAATATAGCAAACATAAAAGGTCAGAAAACAAATCATGTAAAAAATATTCACTGGTGAAACACTAAACACGGCAATACCACCGAGCACAAACCCAGAGCGTTCCCAGAGCAGCCTGTCACACAGAGAGCTGTTTACGGGAGCAGGTAAATAGCTGTCTGAGCCAAGACCTGCACCAAGGGGCTGATAAATAAAACAGGAGAGTAAACCAATAATTGAATGTGAATCAGTATGTTTTGGAGCTTGTGAATACAGCCATGCACAAATAAAGCCATTATCTGCATTATTCCAGTTCGTTCCCCCACAGGCACTTTTTTTTCCTAATGGCGCTGTCATTCAGTTCAGATCTTCTTTTCTATCAGTGTGGCTGCTGCGGTTATCAGAAGAGGAACTTTAATGAAGCAATCTTTTCCACGCCCCCGACCGTGAAAGAGCCCCAAGACCAATTACTGTGCAGCTCAGCAGCCGAGGTGACACCTCCTTCCTCTGTTCTCTTGTCTTTATTGTCTCAAATGACATGGTTTGTTTTTTAATCAAGCCTTTTATTGTTCATGTGTACATTGAATACTGCAATTACTGACCGGACGGTTTATCCAGCAACAGGGGAAGTGGTTGAGTAGGTGGTTGCATGCTTTCTAAGTCGAAGGGAACAGCACAATTTTATTCTCACAGGAGGGCAACTGTGCATGCTGGGCTGAATCAATCTAAATAGCAGCCAGTACTGAATTGAGGAAGTATACTTCTAAGGAGAGAATTGAAGAACTGGCCTTTCACTCAGGAAGTTTGTCCTCACTGGGCTTTAAAGTCATGTTAACAAAGCTGTAAGTAAAGCAGGGGATCTGTTTATTTTCCCCAGCCTTCCTTTATAATTCAGCGAGATGGTTCTGAGGTACAACAGAGATTTTTTTATGCGGTAAGCGTTTTTCTTCCCCGCATCTGAGCTGCTACATGCAGGCAGCGTCTGATGCAGTGCAAATGTTTGCCCGTGGCTAAAAATGAATAATGCAGAGCATATATCATTACCATAACACACACAGGCTTTGCATAAAGGCAACAGCACAACATCATGAGTCATAAAAATATCACTTAGACCACAAAGCATTGCTGTGTGTACACAGGGTGAAGGATGACACAGCTACCAACAGTAAAAAAAAACCAAAAACAATAAAACCTTTGGTTCTATAAATGAGGCCCATGTAAACCTCAAACCAAAGTTGCACAATTTTGCAGAAAATAAAAACATATGAGGAGCGTATTGTCTATGATATTAATCAGAACTGAAGTCAGGCTTTCTCCACACATTAATTTATTTGTGGCAGCCTGCTATGATAAAAAAAAATCTGCCATCATCCATTGATATTTTAGGAGTTGGACCATTCATTAATGAGCGCTATTGGAATCAGGCTGTTCTCACAAACTGTTTGTACGTTTTCCTATTAAAAGTAATGCACCCACATTTGTACCCCAAGTATTCTAAAAGGCTGTGATCATGTGGCCATTTTGCACTGGCCAGAGTAAACAAGAAGCAGTCCCAAGCTGTCTTGTAAGGACAAAGGTTGGGGTAGTGGATGGGTCAAAAAAATACAGACTTTAAAGTTATAGTTCAGTAATGTATTGCACCACACTCTCAGAGCGTACTCTGGGCACAGACGGAGCAGCAGAACATCGTGCCCAGTGAAATTTAATCATTAATTGTGCTTGGTCTTAAACTTTGCATTCACCGCCTCTGCAGCTTCTGCTCCACTCATCCATCGATCTGATCTAATCGGCTCTGACTGAATTGAATGATCAATTATCCACCCCACGTAACTCCACAAAGTGCTCCCAATGAAATAAAGAACTCATGAAGAATTCAGCCTGTGCTCTGTTCATGTACCACAAAAATTTCTAAATTTAAAGAGGAGACGCAGAATGATAAAAAAAAGACACAAATGCACAAGATTTAAGGAGACGATTGCTGACACACACCCTCAAACCCCCTCTCACCTACCGCCACATGTAAGCCTCTTCCACTGTACTAAAAAACCACTAACTACAGCTTACATCTGTTTTTTTTAATATCATGGAAAAGGTTATAATCAGCATTCACACCCACATCAAATAACTCTGCAGTAGTCACAAGTATTAATAGACTCCAGCTCCGATCAATATTGATGAAAAAACAACACCTGGGTGAATGAGCTAATTTTAGCCCCTTAACCAGCAAGATGCAACGACACGCAGACACAAATGACTGACCGGCTCAAACCTGGCTGTAAAGTTGAATGTGACATCAAAAAACCCACACATGCAGAGAGGCAAACTCGTCTGCTGCAGAGCTGTGTGAACAGCTCAGGTCATCTGGAAGTAGGAAAGCAGTCTATGACCTATTTTTAGCAGGTATACATGTGTTAAAAACCCTGCATACATGCGCTAATTTTGTTTGAAAAGAGGCTTTAGATTCTAAATAAGTGAGAAACACTGGATGTGAACTGTAGCTTTTTGAAAATAATTTCTGTGAGAACACAGAAGTATAAAGTGTGTGTGTGTGTGTGTGTGTGTGTGTGTGTATCTTTTCAAGGGGTAATTATAAACATTTGCTTTGCTTGAATAAAACAAGTTGGAATTTGTGCTGACATGCAAATTGGTGTGCAGTCCAGGGATTCACAGTAACACTGCTTCAGGAAAAGAAACTGCCTGAAAAACAGATTTGCCTCCGAGACAAAACTGCAGCCTCTTGCAATTTACAAACTAAATGAGTCAAGAGTACGATGTTAATATTTTTAATCTCACAGCCCTGCACCAAAGTCTATTCAGCCATAATTAGAGACAGTCTCTCCAGCCTCCCTCCACGAAAGCACTCTGGGCAGCCATTTGGCCCTGTGGCCGCGGGAATGGACTTATTACCAAAAGGTCAGTGATCAGAACAAGCTGAGCTGCCAGATCGGCTGCAGAGCCTGATCCTCCGATGGTCTATTCCCTTGGCAACGTATTAGCCCCCAGGTTTGCAGGTAGAGAAATGTAACAAGATTTTTAAGCTGCGGGTCATACAAATCAGCACAGAGAAAAGGGCATTCCTCAGGGATGTTATTAGGCGGTTATTATTCATTTCATTTGCAACAAGATGTTAACAGTGTTAACATTTCATCCCCCAGACTGCAAATATGTCATTAAGATACTTTAAAGTGTCTTGGCAGGAGCTGTGATTTGTGACTTCAGGGGGGAGAGTTTGGAGATCACAGTCGCAGGAGTAAAGTGATCTAATGCAAACTGTTTACATGTGAGTTACTGTATTTCTGCGCTTGCCAAAAGATTCTTCTGTTTGCTTTCGAATCAGATTACCATTCAGTCGCAAACTGCTTCTGTAAGACAGGCAGTGTAATGGCAACACTCCACCGCAAAATGTCCACACGCCTTGTGCTTCACGCTCGGCTTCTCCACAAACCCATTAATAACATTCTGGACAAATGTTTGCCAGAAAACTACCTCACAAATGAGGACATTGAGAATTCAATGACACACATGAATCACGGCAGGCCGTGTTCGCTGTCAAACAAGTGCCGCAGTGGAAAACATTAAGGATAAATTAAACTCAGGCCGGTGACAGAGGGGGAGCGTATGCTGCTGCCCCTCTATAGGAGCAAATTTATTTCTTTTCTACTAAAAAACTTTGTGTGAGGAGAAAAACGATGAGGGCAGACTCTGTTTGCTCGGGAAGGAAATGACTTGCAGCAGATGTTACATAGGTGCACAAGGAGAATGGTGACCATAACAAATCAGCCAGAACCCCGTCTGACACTGTCTATCTGTATGCAACATCCTGCTGCTGTTGTACCAGCTGTAAGACATGCTTGTTTCTATCTAGGTAAGACTGTTGTTTTTATCAGATAGCATATTTCTCACCCTTGTATGGTCCTTATTTGATGGCACTTTTATTCATCTAAGATGTGTAATGTTAGAAAATAAACAGTTTTTAGTCCAAAATATGTCTTCTCTATTATTGTCATTACAATATATTTTATAAAATCTTGTTTTCATTTATAATTTGCTCACCCATTTTTTTTATTTTTTATTTTATTTTATATTGTTTCATCAACTTTAAAGGTCAGTTTATCCAAAGCTCCTCCTTAGTCTCTGACCCTGCCATGTGCCTACGCAGATGTGTAATTTGCTTAACCACAAACGCCCCAAAGAAGACCTCTTTTAATTAATTCTGCTTGGTGAACAAAGCGATTCTGATACTGAAGCGGTGCCTTCATAGAGGTTCTTAGCTTTTGCTGTCGATGGACAAGACCTTCACTGAAAGGTCATGAACATGTCAGCGTCAGACACAGATGGGTGCCTATAATTCATCAATATTTATAAAGACAGTGATTATGGAACAAGACATCGATTAGGGCTGATTCATCCAAGGTCAAATGTAGCTGGCATCTCAAAGCATTTGCTTGTTTTACTCGCTTCAAAATTGGCATTTCATTGCAAAAGATCCGACCCACAATAATTCATGCACAATAGAGTGATCAGCTCGAACACCCAAGAGGTATTCCCGCAGCTCTTCCCCCCTACTCGCCTCTGGTCTGCATCCCTCCGCCCCCTCATGAATATTGATAACCCTCCCTGCTGTGCTTAATGGTAACGCTGTGAAAAATGATGCTGGCTGTGTCGCTGGCACATAATCCCCCTGGGGCATGGCAACGCACTAATATGCAGCTATCACAGACATGAAGATGATCCCATCAGCGAGGAGAGAATTAGAGGTCAGAACCTACGATAAAGACGGCCTCATTTCTTGGTGAGACTCGATGATGATGGAGCTACATATTCATGTCAAGGCTCTAAGCCAGCGAGCATGCAATGCGATGACCAGATGTGTGTGTGTTCCCTGCAGCTCGCATGATGTCATCAGGGAGTGACAGCTCGGTTTTGGGCACCGTGGGGGCATTACATCACACCAGGAGAATTCAGAGACTAAAGAAGGCTATTTGTTCCAAAGACCAGCCGTAAAGTACTGCTATAGTGAAGGAGGAGTGACATTTGAGGCCAGCTTTTGCTCTAATTAGGAGACAAATAATATGTTAAAACTAAAAAAATAAGAAATGACAGCTTTTAAAACCCCTCCCCTGAACAGTGGTTGTCCAATTATAGCTTAGCGACTGTAAATAGGTCTGTCAGTCTTTGGATTTCACCACATGCTGGATCACTGTTCAAGGGGCTGTAGTATACTCAATTTGTTTAGAGTTTGGTACATGGTGGGTTTTTTTTAAGTCCTCAAAATACAACCACAAATATGTGAGGGACAGATTAAATAGTGCACTTTTTCTAACATATGCTAAAAACAATAGCACAAATATTTTTAGAAAAAGGGTTTTTCCCTCCTTCATTCTCAAACATAATCCCGACCACACACACTGTTACAAAAAAATGTCAAAATGAATATGCAAAAACATAATTAGGGAGCTGTCAAGAGCATGCAAAACCCACGCAAGACATTAAAACCGCAACCCCAAAGCCACGGAAAGAAGAGGATGAAAATGTCGGCCAATCAGCAACCTAGAAAAAGCGAGTAACACCAGACTAGCAGTGACCTTTGTAGTAGCACAATCTGATTTCTCTGCTCCTCAGTATAGTGACTGTAACAACTGTACATTTGTATGTGAACATGTACAAAAGTCCTGTTAGCAAGATAAAAGCCAGCACTATTTTGGTCGAGTCTGCTGTTGCACGAAATGGTGCCTCATTTGTGATGCCTCACGAGCAGAGCAAAAGCGGCACACACTCTGATGTCTTAGGCCAAAAACTCAGTTTTCTCTGTCTCCAAAGCAATACTCCAGCTACAGTTATAGCTCGATTAGGCCATTTAACTGAACTACTGTCCTTGTCCCAGTATATAGGCACCAGGGCCAAACCATTTCTTGATAAAAGTATGTCTGACTCCACCACGAATGGTGGTGATATGCTCCTTTCAGCTGCTGCTGCTTTGTGTGTTTTCACCATTAAGCAAGTTCTTAAAGAGTCAGCTGCAGATGGCATTTTAAACCAACTCATAAAGCAAATGTTGGCTTAATTATCAAGGTACTACAACTGGTAATCGATACCAGTTACTGTAATTTCAACTGTTAAAGCCTCTGGAAACATGGCTGGAAATAGTATGAATGTACATATTGTATCAAAGTTGAGTCTTTTATTCAATTAGTAGAAAACGGAGTTGAAAATAGCTCATTTTGAGGATAATAGCATTTCTCCAGACTGTGTGGGCGTGGCAGATCATGTTTTGATTGACACCTCTTTGGATCCCACCTTTGTCCTCTGACTCTCGTCTCCACAATGACAGCCATGGAGCAAAGCAGAGCTGCCGTGGTGCAGCTCTATCTGTTCCAGCCCTCTGACTCTGGCTGCGTTCGTAAATGCAATCTGACGCTCTACACTAAAAAGAGAGAGCTGCTGTTTAAAGCCATGGAGAGTTCTTTACACATTCACCCCATTTGGCGCTTTGCTACTCTGTCTCCCCAGACAGAGTCCCCAGAGTGCGCTCTGACACTCACAGAGAGCGGCGCTCTGAATAACCGAACGGTTCATTTCAACAGCGCTCCGAATTTACATTATTTACATAACAGTTGAGTTCGTGCCTGAGTGCACTCTGGCATTCAGATTATTGATTGGCTTTATTCATATTACGTAATATAGATCAGGGATAACCACGTCCAAATCAACTTAGCTTCAGGAAACTGTGAAAAAAGTAAAATAAAAAAATTTCAAATTTGGATTGAGACTACTGTCTGATGTCTTTTAATTGTGCATGCAAGACCCTAAATTACATATTAAGAAAGTTTGTTGATTTGGCTTCCCAAGGGTTTTAAAATTGACAATGAAAAGCTGCTTTTGTTTATTTTATCAAGGCCACACTGTTTAAAAAATAGTATAAATATTGAGTGGTAAATCTGCCAACATCATCTGTGTAAACTGCCTTGTGCCGTGCCATGAGATCACAGTAAACGAGAGGCCAAAGACAGCTGGCTTAAATAAAGATCATATTCTGTATATTTATTTATAAACTGTTAAAGTGTTCTCAGTTTGTAATGCACACAACACCACAGGAGCTATTCTGTGATTAAGTTTTGTAAATTACTTTCTTGCTGTATCAACTCTCTCTCCACCTTATCTACTTCCACTTCAGTTAGCGGTTTCTTACATTTCCCAGAATGACTTGTGACAACCTGACAGAGGAGGAGGAGGAGGAGGAGGGGGGGGTGAACTTGTTACTCAAAATGCACCATGGGTTGTGGCTGCGCTGCATTTAATCTATTTGAGCTGCCTGGGGATGAGAAATTGGTATCTCTGCCTCTTCTGCAATGGATTATTCAGCTGTGATTGCTGAACGTCAGCGAACAATGGCAGCTTTAAAAAACGGAATCTTTGAATCCGGATGAGTTGACACCGAAACCCTGACACGTACTATTATGTTTTCAGCAGCTCAACATTGTTCTGCCATCACTCCATTGTCGCTGTAATGAAAGTATCTGTTTGGCCATCTGTGAGAAGAAGATAAACACATCAAACAGCACAGTGGTCCAGAACCGCAAGGTGCAACACCAGTGGCTGTTATTTTAACAGTGTCAAAGAGGTCTTTGTTTGGATTTCTCCTTAAAATGTTGGTGGATCAACACAACAAGGAAGGAATAGTTACAATATTCGCAATAACAAACGCAGCTAAAACAATTCTCGTGCTACGGCAGCAATGCAAATGCACAAGATGGATGAGATAAGTATGGAAATGTGACGTGAGGAGCAGGAAGGAGTATTTTTATGACGAGCATATCTGGTGTGGGAGAGATGGACGGTGATTCAGGCGGGTATGCGAGATAAAGCAGAATGATCTTTCAGTTTAAGAGTCACCACATTGTTCCTGGTTTCTGGAATACTCTCCTCTTATCGCTGCGATCCCTGGACTCGTGTGAAGTTTTTATGAAACAGATAAAAAAAAATTTTTTTTTATCAGAATAGCTAATAACCTGTTTATTTGTCTCTGTTGTTATTTATTTGCTGCTGCTGGGTTTTCATCTTGTCAGCTCTGTGCTGTGTATTGTTACTGTCCATCTTTTTTATTGCTGTTGTAATTTGTTTTTATTATGAAGCACTTAGTATTTTTGTATCGAAAGTGCTATACAAATAAACATTTCTTACTTAGTTACTTGGACAGACATTTTATTTTTAAATTTATTATTTAAAAATATTTTAATGTGGGGCCTTTGGTGATTTCCAGCCCCTATTATTCAATGGTCTCAGCTTTTCTAATTGATAGAATTTCCCTGCTTTTTTTGTTTTGTATTGTTGGAAATTCAAAATTTGGGGGTTTTAGATTGTTTGTTCAGACAAAACAAGCAGTCTCAGCACTTCACTTTGGGTTTCAGGAAATTGTGAAGGACATTTTATTTTTAAATGTATTATTTGTTTTCTGACATTTTACAGACCAAACAGTTAATCAAATAATTAAAAAAAAAACCCTGCAGATTATTGGATAATGAAAATAAATGTTAGTTGTAGCCCTGATGTTCGGCAGTTGGTGTATACCTAAAAAAACTGTAATATGTGAACAAATAAAGCTATCAGGCGAATTTTCTTCAGTTTACAATTTTGCTTCACAACTGTCAACTCAAGACCTCTCGCTTGACTTTAGATGATGAAAACTTGAATTGTTATGACAGCGGAAATTCAGTAACACCAATGAGCCCGTCAGGTTTCTCTTAAAGCGCATTTCTTTCAAATTTTATTCACAGTTAGATTATTTTTAAGAATTTTGTTCAACTTGCAGGTCAGTTCTGCATTCAGCAATGCTTCATTTGTACCAATAGGTGTAAAAGCACAAGCTGCCTGTACAATGCACTTGAAGTGTATGACAGTGAGAATAATTGCCATGTCAAATCCTCTTGGGCTTCAGCGTGTTTCCTGTTCGTTTGATGCATGACAACTGCCAAGGTGACAAGCGAGCTGTCACAACGCAGAGAGTGAGATAAAGCTCGGAGACGAATTTAAATACTTGCGTGCGTTTTCCAAGTAGTGACATAGCACTAAAAGTATGACAGTTTTCAGTCACACTGTATGGAAATTGAGTTTTTTTTTTAAACAACTAAGGCATTAATATTACAGTCTTCACAGAAAGCAAATACGCATCAGCGAGTGTGTGATTTATCAACACAGACGGGTTATTGTAACAGCAGTTTGTGATATTAAACACAGCTGAGGGTTAACACAGTAACCTTAGAAGGATGCTAGAAGAAAAGGCGTAGGCGTTTTATTAGACTTATCAAATGTGCACCTCCTGCCACAGATGTTTCACTAAATTAGATCCTCAACACTTCAGAGGCGTTAAATGGTAAATTCTTTCTACAAGAAAAGACACAAAGCAGAGCGCTTTGTTTTGCAGAGAGAAACGTAGAAGGCGATGCTATAGAGCTGTAATACTCAACTTAGGGCCTGCAGGCCAAATCTGGCCCTAAATGGGGTGCCAGGTGGCCCCCAATACATTTTCTCATTCACAGTAAAAATGGAGTGATTCATACTGAAATGTTTCTGTACTTAAGTATACATAAGGTGTCAGAGTGCATAAAACAGCATCAAAATAGAGGATCCCCCACACTCCCCAGACAAAGGTCCTAGCAAACCCCAGATGTCCTAACTAACGTGATGAGGATGGCAAATTCTCTCCGACCAGGACAAAGTGGCGAGGGAGAGGCTCCTCAGCCGAGATACAGATGAGACGACATACATCAACTGGCCCCCAGCGCAGCGTTTGTTGAATGTGCTGAAGTGAATCTCTTTAACACAACTCTCCGTCTGCCTCCTGAAGGGGGCCAACAGCCTGTGACTTCATTTGTCGAGGGGAGAGAAATGAATAACCTTTCAGGCCAACCTGGCCGGGAGCGAGGAGCGTGTGGCATACAAATGATGACACAAGCTCCACCGTGCGCACTCATTCATGCGAGGATGTAAATGGCGCTGTGATCGTTTGCATGAGAAATTTGATGTTGGATGTATCTGAACCCCCCCCCCCTTTTTTTTCCTCCGTTGTTATTGTTAACAGAGGGCTAATCTATTTGAGTACATCACAGAAAACACAATGATAGATTTTGGTATCATTTTTGGAGTGTACGGAGAGGGAACACACACACAGAAAAGGATTATCTTGAAGAAGCTTAATTGTTTCCCAGGCAACTAGTTCCCCACTAAGACGATGACTGTGAAATTTCCGCTAGCGATTATTTTACTTTCAAATGACTTACTCGTGTCCTCCAGCTAAATCCTTCATGTGAGCCAACCTAGTTTTTTTGGGGGGGGGTGGGGGGGGGGGGGTGGGTGGGGGGGGGGAGGGGGGTTTGAAATAGATTAGAGTCCTCGAGGAAAACAACGTCTCTTTTAGCCTCCAGCACAATAACAAAACTGGGCTGTGAGCTGGAATGAAAAGGTTAGCTCAATGTTTATCGTTAATGATGGTGGGCTTCTGATGAGACCCAGCAGGGGTGATTAATTCATGCAATAAACAAGGCCGTCTAGGGTGAAGTAATTCCAAATCGCCAGATGAGTCATACAAAGCCGTTTTCCTTAATCATTTTAAGCAGGTGCCTGTGAGTGAAAACGGCCGATCCAAAATGGCCAGAAAACATCCCCCACAAGTGTCCTCAATCTTGCGACTTCCATTTTCTGTCTTAATTTGCAGCGGAGTGATAATTCGGCGAGTTATTATTGTGCTGTAATGAACAGCCCATAATCAATGACAGTGCCACTTTGTGTTATTTAAGTTAATACAAACTGGCTCCTGCGCTTCGTCCCAAAGGCTTTTCTTTTGTCACATCAACAGAGACTGATGCACATGTGGCGTGCCACTCGCGACCGTATCTCTTCCTCAAAGGGCTGAGAGCCGCGGCAGTGGTTCACAATAACCATTGTCTGTGGTAAATCCCCAGCAGAGTGAGGGGGGGCAGAAGAGAATCGAAACAGGTTTTAAAGTCACACTGCTGCTCGTTTTACACCATTTCAGTGCAACCATAATGCTGTGATCTGAAACGCTTTCAACAGAGGTTGCAGTGTGCATTATGCAGCGCCGACGACGACGGGGCCAGAACAGGCTACAGTCCCTCTAATTCACCTGAGATTACCATCTCAAACAAATCACAAACAACAGCATTATAGGAACGGAAACAAAAGCGAGTGCACAGCAGCGTGGCCCTTTCCTTTTTGAGAGACAAGAAGCCTTGAAATTAGCACATTTCTGCCATGTGCATCCATCACAGCTCAAGCATCTTTACGTGCAAGCTTATGAGTCATTACAGGAAAGCTTTGAAGAGATAACATCTTCTTACCTGCAGTTTGGAGGTGGGTCTAGTGTGATTTCTGCAAGCTCTTTCTGGATCCTGGAAGAGAAGGATTTTATTGTTAAAATCTATGTTGGGAGGTAAAATCTCCAGAGGAGGATAACAGATGAAGAAATGGACAATTCTGCAGTGTATGAAGTCAGTGTTTCGTGCATGAGATGAGGTAAATGTTGCTTTTAATTCCACCTTCAACCATGTGGGCCGACAGCTGTTCACCACGCAGCATCCAACAATGACAAAGCTGCTGAAAACATCTCTTAACATCAGTGTGCACACTGTAACTGACTTCATTTTGGGCATGAATTAAAGGGATACCGGTTTTCAAACAAGAATGTGACCTAATTTATGTCATTTGGTGATGTTTCACTGGCTCTTCTGCTGGCTGTACTTCTGAATTTTTGTACTGCCCGCCAATCTTGCTGCCACCACTGAAACACAGACTATAGAGCTGGATCAATAAGAGACCCGCCTCGTTCTCTCTCTCTCATACTTGGACCAAAATTTGATCAAATGGTAAAGTAAGCAGCGCAGCATTGAGTCATGGTCCTCACATGGCGCTTTATTAGCATAAGCAGTGTGCCACAGTAACAATCATAAACACGGCACACTGTACAGTTACATGAATTAAACAAGACTTCAAGGAAGATAATCTGCATAGTTTGAGTTTCAGCCCTAAATGCAACGTCATAACAAGAAACGATTCATAAATTTCTAAGCATTTTTAAGACTTTTGAAAGATTGATGTAAGACATTTTAAAACCATTAAGGCCTTATTTTTACATTAATGAATTCAATGCCTTTTAAGACTTTTTAAGGATCGGCGGGAACCCTGTGTACCATCCTGTTTCCTGATCGAATAAAAACCAAGATTCTGTTACTGCGTTGCGTATTTCTCGCCTCAAGCGTTTTCAGAAACATGTTTTAGCTTACCGTTTAACTGTAATACGAGAGAATTTCTCACCGGCTGGCTGCCATTGTTCACATGCACAAGTTTGCATTATAATCAACCAGTAGGAGCATCTATTGGTCTGGTACGGTGCAGTGCATCCTGGTAGTTGTAGGTTTTCTACCTTTTGAGCAAAAGTGAATACCACAGTCCTCTTTACATCAGTGAAACACTATCCCACCTTCAACCATGTGGATCTACAGACTCTAACCACACAGTATTCAACACTGACAAAGCTGCTGATGATATCTCTCCCAATGTCAACATGCACGTTGTAACTGACTTAATTTGCAGTCCGTATGTAGTACATGAATTAACCCTTTGAAACCTGAGCAAATTTGGTATAATTTCTTTCAAAAACATGGGAAAAAAGACAATGAAAACTTAACAAGAAATGTCCCATAAACTGTAAAATATAAATAAATTAATTAATTAAATAAAAATAGTAAAACCTGACAAGGAAGTGATCTGAAAATTATCCCTAAAAAAACCCAGAACATTAAAAAATGATTTTTTCCTAATGTAAACTATATAATTATATCTATATATATAGTTTGCTTACATTAGGTTATAATAAAATATTATTCTTTTGGGTTTTTTTTAAAACTTTTTTTCAGGTCATTACCTATTTTATTTCAGGCAATTTTCTTGTAACCTTTTACAAATTCTTTGCTATTTTTGGGGTAATTTTTTGTTAAACTGCTCATTGCCTTTGAAAAGGACGAAGAACAGAGGGCTCTGGTTTCAAAGAGTTAAGTTGAGCCAGTTTATCATTATGGTTTGAACACAGCATAAATGACTTAAGTTTCAATGTTTTGTTATTTCTCTCATTGTAGCCGTTAGTCTGTGCTGCATAAACAAAATTATAGGGAACACGAGGCGTGAGGATGAACACGACTGCTTTGAGAATTTCAGATAACCGTGCAAAACGATGATTCAGACTGTGAAGGGCAGCCGAGTGCAAACGCTGCTGCTGAGCTCACGTTAATATAAACAAGGCACTTCAGACAACAGTGAAGCCTCTCATCGTTACAGCGCCTCGTTAAGGCCCTCATAGAGACTGGGACGCACAAAAGGGAGATGTTCACAACATGGGCCGCTTGTTATAAAAGACTCGGCGACCTCAGTCAACCCGCTGCTCAACCAGTTGCATAATAATTCTGTCATCGCCTGTCTTTTTTTGGGAATAAGTGCTAAGACTGGTGGAGGTAAGTGTTGGTGGTGGTGTGGGAGAGACAAGTGCTGCGGAGCATGAGGCGAATCTATTCAAACAAACAGGCTGGAATGGGAACATCATTCGAATGACAGCAATGACACTCGAGTGCCGATTTGTGTGAGTTACCTCGTTTCTGTGGGTTTAGTGTCGCACTGAATAGCGTGGATGTTTGAAATGACAATGCCCGTGGGACTATAGTCTTTTTATATAACTTCACACCCTCCGGGCACAAGGGGGGAGGCCTTTAGTTTAACAAACAACCTCTGTGTAAATGCTGCTCTCCAGAGCCTGCTTTTTTTTTTCTTTCTTCTTACCTCTTGGCACTAGTTGAAAGTTTAGCAGCGGTTTTACTGGAGATCTTGGTCTCCTTCTTTTTGGGCTGTGCTTGCTCTCGCTCCTGCTCAGGCGGTACCGATTCCCTTTGTTCAATGTCTGAGCTTCCCCCGCTGGTGCTGGGGCTGTCGTCCGGTCTCTGCACTTCGCTGGACATCGTGGGCCCTGGAAAGTATAATGGCACACCACAACCTATGAGAACAGCGAGGCAAGTTTCCACTCTGGACGATGTAATTGCCTGTGCCATCTCAGCAAAATGGGTAGATTTAAGGAGTAGATGGGTTTAATTTAATCAATGTACAGCTGGATGAGGGTTAAAGCAGAGCTGGGATGTGCAAAGCTGATGAAAAGACATTTGTCAAAGCCTACAGTGCTGTGAATTACACACGTATGGCTCCCTTGTTAAAAGGAATATAATAAGCCTTTCACCTAATGATCTATTAGGGGTTATATATTACAGCCTAACAGTTTGGAGGACTTTATATGAAGCATTACTGACCTGGATTCAAAATGCTAGCTCCTGTGTCAAGTTTTTGTCTTTTCTTTGCACAAATTATTGATAATAATGAGGTTTTTGGAGAAATATATGACCTTATAGAAGGGAGAAATAGGGTTTATAGCAAAAATACTCAACTTGCTTTGCTTAAGGGACCACTTTTGTAAAATGAGAGGAGGCCAGGGGCCACTCACAGCAGCCCCACACATGTTTTGGGGATTTTAATTTTAGGTTTATGGTGACGTTTCTAGGATTTTGGGACATTTCTCAAATCAAAGACATTTCTAGGATTTTAGGACTTTTCTCAGACTTCCGGTTGTTTCTTGAATTTTAGGATGTGTCCAAGATTTTTGGACAATTCTGGGATTTTAGGACATTTTTCAGACTTTGCGATGTTACTAGGATTTTAGGGCATTTCTCGTATTTAAGGATATCCTAGGATTTCAGGATGTGTCTAGGCTTTTAGGACCGTTCTAGGATGTCAGGTCATTTCTCGCATTTGAGGACGTTTACAGGATTTTATGACAATTGTAGGATTTAAGGACATTTCTCAGATTTTAGGATGTTTCGGGGACTTAAGGAGATTGGGGGCTTAGCTAGGACATCTGACGCTAAGTGGGGGGATCCTCCACTGGCATTTTTGATAAACAAGTTCTATTTATTTGGTTTATTATTCACTCTGGCACCTTATGTTTACTCAAAGTACAAAACCAGTGTGAATCACTGTTTTTTCATGTGAATTAGAGAATGAATGGCAGACCACCAGGCACCCTGTTCGGAGCCAGATTTGGCCCCCATGTCGTAAATTGAGTTGTTTAAAAGCTATCTTATAGCTTTAAGGGCTAATTTAGTTATAAAGTAACATAGCTTACACATCAACGCTGACAGATGAGTAAAGACCTGGAAATGAGGAGACCATCCGTGAAGACGCCCCGGTTAATTCATGCCCACATTTACACACGACACAGACATGGTTCAAATAAATAATGTTGTTACTTTAAATGTAAAATAAAAGCAGACAGATGTAAGCTACGTGTTGTGTAAGAAGTTAATCAAAGCGATGAAGTGAAGCGGCGGACAGCTCGCCTTTCCCGGGGGGCGTTTCACGGTAATGATAGGGACATCAACGGCTAAAATGTACGGTTGGTTCAATAGCCGTTTGAGATGACAGGGTCGATACGGAGACACTGTTGTCCTCCCTAAAATAACACCGGGGACAAGTTAAGATGTTTGTGTGTTATCAAACATCACTTAATTGTTTGGTCAAACCGGGTAGGTCAACATTTGTGAGGGTGAAAGACACAATAGGGGTCGACCGGGGGAGTGAAACCGAGCTACAAAAGCGATACTGTGAGCTAGCTAAACCGGGGGGGGGGGTGGGAGGTAGGGTACGTTACATTACCGCTGAGGGGTATTTAAAAAAAAAAAAAGACAAGCAAGAACAGGCCTCCATGTTTTTAAAGTCAATGAAAATACGCATTGAAGAAGGCGTTTCTGCCGGACTCGTCCGGAGCAGCCGACGGCGGGGCTGATGGAGGTCGGACCGCGGCAGGGCCAGCGGGGCACCGGGGGAGAGGCAGCGGATCCTCGGTGTTTCTGGAGTGTCCACATTGTGCGGTGAAGAGCAGTGACCCTGCCTCGGCACAAAGGGAGGCTCGTCCCACACATCCACCCCCCCCACCCCCCCCTTTTCCTCCTCCTCCTCCTCCCTCTTCTTCACTGGAAAACGACACTTTTCACGGGACATTTACTTACTTTTCGCGTATCTACGTGGGGCGGCTAAAGGCGTGTGTCGATATTACCTGGCGGCTGGCCGTCGATGCTGCAATTCCGCGTCGTAATCCCAAGGTACCGAAAAAAGTATATCCTCACACGGCCGTCTGCTCGCTCCCGTGTCCTAGCTATTTAACTGGAGGTAGCAGCAGCAGAAAAGCGATTACAGAAAACTGAGGCAGCCCCGGACCGCCTCCACGCGCGCTCCCGGTCTGCGCGCACTGCACGTGCACGTGCGCTGCATTGGTGAGAGAAGTAGGCTGCGCGAGATCATGGTGTAATGAATTAATCAAAGTGCTAAAAATAAAAGACAACAGTGCTGGTCCTGTTACATGCACATTGTCAATAAAATGCCTTTATAACGCGCTCGTGTGTGCAGGGGTGTAGCTAGAAATGATAACCCCCATTTGCAGGAAATGACCCCCTCCCCAACACATGTTCTCCATCAGCCTCTTGTTGCAATGCACACAGCATAAGGGCATCATGGGGCCAGTTCAAATGTCCATCCATATGTGCACTATGGATATATGAAGATAACTGGATACAGCGTTGAAGATGGGGCCTTGTTCATTCCTATGAAAGCTGCTCAGCGGCACATGCCAGAATAGTTCAACTGCTGCATATAAAAGCACCCAGATGATCGCCACTGCTTCCACACTGCGCTACTTCCAGCTACTAATGGTGTTGCGCTCTGCAAACTTGAATAAGGATGAAATGATTCAGTCGTGCGGCTCTTCTAGACTTTTCAATTGTTATTTGACTGAAAGGATTAAATCCAGATAGTAAAACAAGTAATTTTGCAGGGATTGTGACACTGATTTATAGATGTCTCTTTGGCCATGTAAGTCAATGGGCAAAAGTCTCTTTGTTCTGCAGTGCATCATGTCACAATGACTGCCTGTTCTCATTCATCAAATACCACTGCTTTGTCAGTGATTTCGATGTAAGATACCAACGCCAAAAGCCACATTTTGCAGCGATATGCCATCTGGCAATGTCAGTTTGTAGCACAGCCGGATGCTTGGGTTTGTGGTGTTATGATATGCCGCCGGTCAGCCAGATGGCACCTGGCACAGCAGTTTGATACACGGAGGGGAAACGTCAGCTGATAACATGGCCAGACGGAACCTGTCACGGCTGTATGATACGCCGCTGGACGGCGTCAGGTTGAAACACTGCAGGTAACAACATAATATAAAGCCAGACGGATGCTTTTGTGGTGATATAATATGCTGCTGGTCAGCCAGATGGCATCAGGTGCAGCAGTATGATACATGGACGAGAAGTGTCAGCTGATGACGCGGCCGGATGGAACATATCGCGGCCATATGATACACCGCTGGTCAGCGCCAGGTTGAAATGCTGCCGGTAATGAAATCATATGAGGAGTTTAAAACATCTATAATCGATATTACAAAGCCATATTTTTGAATAATGAATACTTTCGGTCAAGGACGTATTTGTTTCAACATTGGAGGGGACGGATATGAAACGGCGGCACGTTCTCATTCCAAACTTGTCAAATACCACCACGTGGTCAGTGATTTCGGTATCAGACACCCACATACAAAGGCAACTTTCATGGAGGAGATATAAACTCCACTCAAACATAATTTTAGGTTGCTGGCATACATGAAGGGAGAGACAAAATGCAAGGATAAAATGAATAAATGTGATGAAGAACAAAACTTTGTCATACATTAACATATATTAGAGCCACATTACATGAACAGCTGTAAAAATAAATAAAGTCCTTGACTTGACTCCTTTTCAAAGGCTGCGTGAACCCTGTAAATCTGAGCGAGGACTCGCATCACAGTGCACATGGTAAAAATAACTGTTCAGTTGAGTCACAGGGTCTAACACCCCCTCAAACTTGTAAATGGCAGTGCCAGTATTTCCTTAAAAATGCGAAGTGAAACTCTTCTTTCATTGAGGTGATTTTTTTTTACTCCTCTGAGAGGATGTGGGGAGCAAAATTTCCCCACAGCACCAGAGAAATGCTGTAATCACCAGCGTCATTATCGTCACGGGAAGCACAAAAATCAGCTAAAAAAAGCAACATGAAGGTGGCAGTAATGTAACTTTCCAGTCTGACAACTTCCTGTACACATTTTAATGATATACTAATGAAGTGTGGCAGTAGCTGACATCTATCTGCAGTGGTTTAGATGTTTTTACATCACTCCAATAACCCACATTATCCAGGAATACCTGCTGCACTGAAACAAAAATAATTTTGTCTGTTTAGGTGGAACAAATATGAACATGGCTCGAGGCTCTGTGCCAGGCAGAGCAATATTATCGACCAACTAAAGGCCGGTGAGCTGCACAGACCAGGAAACAACTCTGACTGTGGTGGAAAAGTCAACGCAGGAATTAAACTCTTTGTTCAACGATTCTCGTATTTCAAATAACTCTGTGCTGCTGCAGCACTTTTATGGAATATTTAAAGTAAATGTACTCTCACTTACTGTGAAACTGTCCAAACTCTCAGCCAAGCACCCGCAAAGCACGAAATCACGTATTTTATCTCTAACACCAGCTCTCAGCCACACTTTGTCATGCAGTCACAAGGCAGGCTGTGTTTTATTCCACGCTGGTTTCAGGTCAGACGCTGCCAAGTAAAAAAAGATCCAGTGTACAGTCATTATTCTTGCCTTTAACTGACTTTTAATAGCCTGGAACCAACTGGATAGTGATGTGTATATAATTACATTCCTCAAAAAATTGTGTCTGTCATCTAATCTCCGTTCAAGCACACCTCCACAAGTCAATTTACTGGTGAATTACCAGACATATCTCTCATTATTAAACCAAATTACAGCTTTGGGGCACTAAAGTACCTTCATAGTGTTAAATGAAGTAGATGTGAAAGCTGAAAGTCTCTTGCTTAAAATCTGTTTGTTTTACAAAAGTGGCAACCTTCAGGGCTGAAAAATGAAGCCAACTCTGAAAAAACTGCAGTTCCTCGAATGGCCACTTAAGGGCCGGCCTCAAAAACCAAGTAAATCCCCATAAGATGTGTTTCCATTGGGGGAACTCGGGGTGAAACCCAGTGGGTGGGAACTTTACAGGAGCAGTCTCTTAGTTGGTCCTCTCAGCGTTTGTGTCTCCATAGCAGCATTTGTCCCGGAGTTGTCCTCTGGAGTTATCTTTATCTTTTGTCTTCTTCTTCTGCTGGGTTTTATGCTGCGTTCATGTGATGTTGCAAGGTCAGAGTTTCTGATTTGGCATGATTTTCTTCTGACTTTGTTGTGTTCATGTGCTTTGAGGTTGTAAAGTGGGAACAACATTGAAGCTAAAAAGTAGATCAGCTGCATTTTAATGCTAAGAGCATTTAAACATGAGATTGATAGCTTTTTCCATACAGAAATTAATTTTAAAAAGTCTCTGACGATTGACCAAACAAACCTTGTTATAAAATTATCACAGAGTTGTCGAGTTTTTTTCTGATATGAGAGGTCGGTCAAGTGAATTTTCTCATTCTGTTTATTCAGACATCACATGACTGGCACTTGTTTTGTTGATGTCCCACCCACACTGAAGTACTTACCCTGAGGCAAGGACTTGTTTCGCCCTGTAAAAGTTCCTGAAAATTGTCCTCCAGGAGCGGTTCCTGCAGTGAAAACATGCATCAATGGTCAAGACCCCATAAAACTCCCCCCTGCAGTGGAAATGGGCCCATACCATCATGTTATAATGCCCAACTTTACAGCAGAAATAAACGGAAATGTTTACAGCCTGGTACAAAAAAATGGTTGTGGTCTCTTTTGCTAATTTCAGCATTCATGACAACTTATGATGTCATGGCAGCTACAGCCATTATTTTTACAGTCTATGGTTTCATGAAAAAAAGTCAGTCAATCATGCCATTTTAGCCATTTGAATAATAAATGAAATGATAAATTTGCTTTTCCGGTTTGTCTCGGGCAACACAGGAGCTGCTGGATTATTGATGAGGATTGTTTGCAGTTTTGTAGATTTATACCATTTCCAATTATACAGTAAGTAAATTGCAAAATACATTCAATAAATATTTAGACATAGACTGTGGCCCTGAAAATTTAGCATGAGTGTATTTTAATATGTTAAAGTGCAGATTTACATTCATGTTAACATCTTTCCAAGGCTGTCTCCCATTTCCTATAAATTAAATTATGTTTATACTCTGTTTTTAATATTAGGTTTATCTCAGGGTTAAGGGGAGATTGTGGTTTTAGCTGGAAAAGTCACTTGAAGCAGGATTTTTAACAGAAACTTAGATCTCTGGTTTATTTAAAGAGACACTGCACATTAATAAACCATAGCCTACTACTGTACATATACGAATGTATTAATGAGCTGCTGAAAACCAAAAAAGACTCTAATATTGAGTGTGAAAAGATAACAACAAACACTTTGGTTTCAGCTCTGTGTATCTACTGTCTTCATTTATTTTTATCTGATATAGCACCCTGAACTTGTACTCTAATGGTGTTTACTGGTTGTCTCGTATTTATCTTTAATGCTCAGTTGTTGCTGCTGAAATGACCCAAATTCCCAACAGAGATCTTTAAAATTTCATCTGATCTAATCCAGTACATTTGTTTCAACTTTTTTACATTCCTGCTGGCCTGATTTACCCTATATATAACTGATATTGTTTCACATGTGACAAGTCTTCAGCAGAGTGTCTACAAGCCGAGTCTTAACCTGCATTTGATGGCCTTAATGTTTAACACAAAACAGCTAAAACAAGATAAACTGCAACCATATAACTGCCACTTCTGATAACATCTTCTGATCTTCTGATAACACAGATGCATGTTCAGTGCTCACATTGGAATTTAAAAGACTGTTCAGAAATTATGTATTATTACTCAAATGAGACACTGTTTATGAAAAAAAAATATGCTGAAAATGAGAGTAAAATATAACAATCAAAAAATTTGAATGTGACTGTAAAATGATTACTTATAAGATACAATCTTCTTGCATCTTTGTTCATCTTGGATGCATAAATGGCAGTGTAAAAATCTGAGGTACTTGGAATACCTCAGCCCCCATTTGTATCAGTAACTCAGCCCATTTTAAGCAGAATTTTTGAAGAAAACTTTACTTTTCTCGCATGCCTCCACGGTGAACAAAGAATCCAGAAACTTTGTTTATGAACTAAAGTCATAAAGTCAGTGTTGAACAACAGCAAAACTATACAAAAAACTTCCATTTGCAAACTCCCACACAACTGGTGAGGCATTATTCAAGTCTCGTTCATCCATTCGTATGCTCACTGCTTCCTAAACACACTGCATTACTTTGCTGTCAGCATTTTTTGACTGGGAGTGAAAGTGAAAGCATAGATGAGTTTCACTTTCAGTCCCTGTTGCTTTTCCCAGTTTGTGTCAGGCAGCACAGGAGCTGCTGTACTTTTGATGAATACTGCAGTTTTGTAGATTAAACATGAGTAATATGGAAAACAGTTAATAAATATTTGAAATATTGACTTTGGTTCAGGCATATGGCCTTAAATATTCAAGCATATGATGATTTTTATAAAATATGATAGAAAATAGTTCAAAGTGTCTCCACTTTAACCAACAAGGCTTCAACAGCAAATGCTACTTATACAATTATGCATCAGTAATAATAATCCAATAGTATACTACAATATAAAATGAATAGAATATATATCTATCATCTGTGTGACAAGAGCCATATTCATGAATAATGAGTATTTTCAGTCAAGGGTTTATGTTTCGTTTCAACATAGGGGGTGACAGTCATGAAACATGGGGTGGCGGGGTCCGCCACAAGAAAATTTTAAACATCAAACACTTAATTTCCTTTATTCTCATGAATTTTTATGCACCAATAAGTGCCTTTCCTGCTACGATTTATGGTGTTTATGTCTTTCATTTTGTCAAGATAAAAGTCCTCTGCTAGTTTAATGTTTTTAATGAGGGGAACAAATACACATGTTTTTAATATTAAAGGGGGCATGTCCCATGTGTTTGCTCAGAAATCTACACCCATGCTTTAAGTACATTTTGACAATACTTTTATTTTCAGTGCACGATAAAGAAGTATGTTTTTATTCTAGTATTGCTTGTTTTGCTCAAATAAAGAATCTGAATCCGTCCTCTGCCACAGTTAACAAGATGTATTTGGTAGTTACACTGTTACCCCCATTGTTTTACTTAAAGTATCCTTGAGTAAAACACCAGAGCGTTTTCCTGCACAGTCATTGTAACTCTTTCTAAAAGCCCACACTGTAAATGTAAAACATGGGTTGCTGAGAGCCAAAGCCTTTATTGTCTGGATTAATAACCCCATGGTCAGAGGTAATGGCTTACTGGAAGCACTGTTCTTTTCTTCTTCCTTCTCGAGACTCAATCTGCTGAGATCTGTAGGAACGCCTGAGGTGGAAGCTGAGTCGTAAACTATAAGGAATAAATGGTTCGATAACTGGCTCCAAACCAGCACTCGATGTGAAACTGACTCCTCCTGTGTGACATGTCAGTTAATTACAGCTATGCACATTTTGGCTGGAATTTCCCAAAATGCAGAAAATGAATAAATAACGATAATCCAATATGCGTCACGGTCTCACCTCCCTGTGAGATGATTGTTGGAGGATCAATAAAACACACAAAGGCCCAGTGTGTGATGTTTTTCTTGTTTTGTTTACATAGAGATTTATCAGCCCGAGGATGTTTATTTTCACTGTGAAATTTATCGTCTGGGAATTTGACAGAGTGTGTCAATGACAGGTTGTTACATGAGTATACTCAGGAGGCTGTAAAAGGTGTGTTTGTGTTAGTAATGTTTAAACGAGGTACGATTTATGACTTCTGTAAAAGGCTCTGTATTCTATGTGCTGTAAGTTTGCATTCAACATAATGATCATAATTTTAAATAAAAGCTCAGACTGTGCAGAGGATGGTGCGTTAGTCAACACATGTAAAGGAGCTGTGTGCGACATTCAGAGTGAATCGATCATTTCTTAAAATACTGACGCTTTGTCACACCCCTCTGCATAGGATATTGAGGCCAAAGGCACCCTTTTCAACATTTTTATGAGACACAAAGACATACTTGTTTTGAACTAAAATGTGATCTTTGTTCCAAACCAAGTAGTTTTGTTGCCTAAATCTAAATGCAACTGTTTCTATGCTTTACCCACTTAATGCAACGTGTTTCAGCTGTGCATCACATAAGGCAGGTTTCCATTAATCCTCAAATTGCACAGTTTGATACTGCGAATATAAACTATGCCCAATAGAAACACGTCAATCTAGAAAAAATGACATTTATTGCAAAAACATTTTAACGCTCACATGAGGTGGTATCTCAGGTAATTAAAAAAAGCCATATTTTGTAAAATTGTAATGGACACACATGATGCTATGGTTATGTGCTTGTTGGTAGAAACTGGCTCCCTCATGTATGATGCAGCAGGCACTACAAATTACACCTACGCTGCCTTCAATTGGAAATAATGGAGCTGCATAACATCGGGAGAGGAGTTGCAAAAAATCACTCAGTGGCAGCGCTTAACTTTTGCACAAATCTGTAATGGAAACCCACTTATTGATACGCTAAAGGGTGCACTGTCATCGTTATCAGACGCCAAGGGGGATAACAAAGTGTCAGTCTGACAACATGGGAATAAGAGCAGGTTTGATGTTTTAGCGTCTGAGTCGGGATTTCCTGCACACGGCTCTCAACACGAAGGTAGCTGAGCCAAAACATCAACCTTCTGGTGGCAGCAGACGAATAGTCAGGGGATCACCAAACTTATTAGGGTACATCCTCTGGGGGCTCTTAATATTTGTGCAAAAATTTATTCCAATCCATCACATAAATGTTGAGATATTTCATTGAAGAAGCGTCAACTTTAAGCTTTTAGTTGTGCTAGAGAATGAGTCAAAAGATCATAAAATCCATTAGGATTTATCCTCAGGGGACCGTGAATGTCTGTACAAAATTTCATAACAATCCATTGTGATACATCCAGGTTAAAGGCAAAAATGTTTCTGCATTTTCCAAATTGCCAAAGGTAAAGACGGCACAAAAACATCTGCCATCATGGCGTCCTCCTGGCTGCGTCCTCCTGGCTGTTTCTTGAACCCTGTGTCTTCTGTGTGTCTTTGTTGATGCGAGTCATTGCAAAAACAGGGATAAGCAGGCGTGCACTTTCAGACAGTCTCTCCTCGGTGTTGCACTCTGTTGTACAATTATTGCGTAAGGGGATCAGTGTGCTTCAAACAAAGTGCTCGTTGGATCATCAGACAGCGTCTGGAAACCCTCCCACCGCCTTCACCGTTCAGACGATTTGAATGGCTTTCCAAAATCGACAGTTTGATTTATCAGATTCTCTACAATAAGATTGGCCACATGTGTGAAAGTATTCTGGATTTGAACTTTGTGTGTATACAACACCTGCAACACCAAGAAAAACTCCCCAAAGGTGTGCACCATTATATGAAGACAACTATCATGTATATAAGGAGAGAAAAGAGAGAAAAGGACCAAAAAAAGAGAAGAAAGAGAAGAAAATGAATGTAAAAAAAGGTAGATATAATAAGCTTAGGGTTCAGCCTACACCTCTTTGGTCCTGTTTTTTTTTGTTTTTGTTTGTTTTTATTTCAATGCAATAAAAGTAATGACTTATTGTTTATTTATTGGATTTTAACTTGTGTAATGGAGTTTTATAAGCTGATAAAATGACTGAAATAAACTGAACTGAGCTGAACTTACAAGGGAACAAGACACAGAGACATGGTATACATTTTTTGTCTATTTGAGGTAGTTTTGTGTCCCTTTTTTTGGTTGTTTTGTGTCTTTTTAAAGTTATTTGTGTCCTACTGGAGTAATTTTGGCGCTTTTTTTGGGGTTGTTTTGTCTTTTTTGGCGTGTCGAAGCAGGCTATTTTATGCTGTTTTGAGGTGTTTTCAGCTGTTTTTTATGAAATGTCATTTTTTGACATTTTTGCCAAACTATAGCCTTGCTTTTTTGGTAATTTTTTTGTCACTTTGTAGTCATTTTGTGTCAATTGTAGTCATTTTTTTACTTTAAGGCGCAATCGTGTGACTTTGTCAGTTTTGTGTCTTTTTGAAACTATTTTGTATCTTTTAAATGACATTTTGTCTTTTTTGGTCACTTTGTGTTGCTTTGTCATGATTTTATGCCTCCCTATAATTGTTTTGTGTCTCTTTGTAGTTCATTGCATCTCTTTGAGGTCATTTTGAGTCTCTTTTGGTAGTTTCTTGTTGCTTTGTAGTCATTTTGTGTTTCCTTGTGGTTACTTTGTAGTTGTTTTATGTGTCTTTGTGGTTGTTTTTGTCATAATTTCTTTGCTAAGTGCAGTTTCTTTGTGTCTCTTTGTCATCATTCTGAGTCTTATCGGTTGTTTTGCCCATATTTATAGGTATTTTGTGTCTCTTTGCAGTACTTTTTCAACTGCAGTCATTTTAACTTTTTTTCTGGTCAGTACATTTCAGTGACATTTTTCAGGTGAAGGCTGGAGGGGGGGCAAACTTTAGGCCCCTGGGCCTGTTTGACTCGTTATGTAATCCATCCATGCTTGCTATGACAGCAGGCTTTTAAAACGCTTTCGCTTTTAAAGTTTTTGGATGATAAAGTGTACCAATTTGTAAGATATAGCCTGCAGCTTAGCAGAGCATCTAAGACCATAAATACCATGTCTTTGAATGACTGTTTGGCAATCAAGTGCTATCTAATTTATAATCAAGTATTTATACAACCACTGTTCTCACAACTGTTCCCACTGAGATATTTATCTTCTCTGCACTATTATCAAATCTATCAGAAAAGACATCTCCTGTTATCTCTGTGTGGCGCTTGTCTCCTGTGTGGCATTGCTGCTTATTGTCTGCGTGTCCATTGTATTGATTGTTCTTTGTAACTCTGGATGTGTTCCAGTGATAAAAGAATTTCAAACTGTGCGATCAAGATAAATCAATTGATAAACTATAAAAAGAAAATGAAGGCTCTGCTATTTCTGCTGCCTTTGAAGCTCACCCGAGTTGGCAGGTATGGCGCCCGGTGTCAGTTCAGATCTGGCCGAGTGTGTAACACGCCACCCTCATTCTAATGAAGGTCCTTTGGATTACCCTCCACAGTCATTAGATCAGCATAATAAAGGGACTCTGGCCGGTGTAAGAGGAGGAGGAGGTGGGGCGAGGGTCGGGCACTTGGTGTGATAGACAGCGACCTATAAGGCCTACACGTGAATGGGGGGACGCTTCAGTGAATTCACTTCCTCAGTTTGTCCCTGGCAGGCCCCAAGGTCACGTCTGCTCGCTGCTGAGGAGGCTTTTGTGATGGAAATCCTGTGGATAAAGTTTAACCCCTAGAACAATCCAAAACCTGGTCCTCCATGTTTGCCGGGCCCCCTCCGCGGTCACCCCTGCTCCAATCCAAACGCAATAGGCTGTGAGTCCCGTGGCAGATTGTTGTTATGGGAGCTGCCCGCAGATTGGATGGATAAGTGTTAAGTTGAGTGGGGTGACATTGTATTCTTTAGATTTGACACAGATGTTGCGGGGAAAGAGACGGACGAGGGGTGGAAGGGATAAACAGAGAGAATGAAATCCATCTGTAATAATGTGCATGGATGATCAATTCATGTGCAATTGACTTTTGTGCTGATATTAAGCCAACAATGAGAACAAACAAGCATGTAATTTGAGATTTTTGTTGCCGAGATGACTCACTTGGAAGTGCAATTTGGGAACTTGGAAAGAGGCTAAAATCAGCCTCATACTCTTCCACAGTGGAACATACAAAGAAAGTTTTAAAAATACAAGGACCACCCAGCCTTAAATTCCCTCAGGAGGGAAAAGTTAAATATGATCACTTCCCAATCTCCTCTGAGCTCAGCTTTTTTTTTTAACCCTTTGAAACCTGGATCAACATTATTTTTCTAGTACTGCATTCAGGTGCCTCCCACAAGCTTTTCAACTTCTGAAATGCGAGCAAATTGGTTTGATTTCTTTCAAAAACATGGGAAAAAGGCAGTCAGTAATTTGACAAGAAATGCCCTGCAAAATGCAAGAAATTTGAAAAGAGAGAGGTAGAGATATTTTTAGAAAATTATCAGAAAACTAGGGAAAATATCCCAAAAACTATAGTTCTAATTATTGTAGTTATGCATTTGAAGTTACATTACAGAAATATATGTATTTTATTTTATTATCTTTTTTTTTTTTTTTTGCACTTTTTTCCCCCCAGGTAATTTCTTGTTTTGTCTTGTTTTTTATATATATATATATATATATATTTTAATTCTATATATAACAAAAAATATATATATTGTCAGGTAATTTCTTTGTTTAACAAAAAATGTTTGTAGGTAATGTTCTTTGTATTTTTATTATTATTATATTATTATTATTTATTATTATTATTATTATTGTTATTATTATTATTATTATTAGTAGCAGTAGTAGTAGTAGTAGTAGTGGCAGTAGTAGTAGTAGTAGTAGTAGTAGTAGTAGTGGTAGTATTCTGCACTTCTTTCCCAGGTCATTTCCTTGTTTGTTTTTCTTTCTATTTTTCCTTTGTTTTCAGATTATTTTCTTTTAACTTTTTAGTGATTTATGGCTAATTTTTGGGTCGGTCCTTGTTAAGCTTCTAATTACTATTTTCCATGTTTTTGAATCAAATAGAGCTAATTTGCTCTGGTTTTAAAGGGTCAATGCCTGCAGAAAGACTAAAATTACCGTAGGCACTAAATATACCTCTCAAAACATACTCACTGTTCATATAAAAGTCAATCTGTTCCACGTCAGCTGGCTGACTGCAATGTTTCTCATGCCAAGAGCACGATTCATCTGTTCTGCTGATTCACCATGATCTCATCCTCTGTTCTGCACAGCAGCGTGCAATCAGATTTCCAGGCTGTGATCTGTAAAACTGACTGTTTACTGTTTAATGGCACATTCAAACACTGAAGATATGATCTGCTTTAGACGCAGGCAGTTAAAAACAAGACTAAAGAGCTATTCACACGGGACTAGTATTACCAGGGGACCTCATGTGATTTAGAAATTAACCCCCCACGTCTGTGTTTTGTGTGGCGCATTCACACAAGGATAAGCAAAGTCTCAGTTTGACTGACATTATCCTGCGGGTCTGATGCGCACCGTTATTTGTGACTCCGCTCTAAACAACACAGAAACACTTTACAGCAGCACTAGTGGAGATCTACAGTGTCAACCTCTTACACATTAGACATTATCACACATCATCCATCACAAAATCTTTTGAGATTTTGCCCTTCTGATGTGCTGTGTGATTTGTGCTCATTCTTTCTGCAAAGTGTCTCCATGTTATGTAGCAGGATGAGCCTCCTGCATCCAAAATGCTGTCCAAACCTTCATTTATGATTCCTTAAACAGTCTTCATAACTCTCAACCAGGAGGGAGAGAGTGGAGAAAACAAACTAAAAACTAAATACCCCAAATCACAGAGATGCTGATTCACATGGGACTATCATTATCTCATGACTTCTGTATTTGGTGATGTATGGTAAGTTGTTTGCGGTGGAATTTTTGCTTGACAAATTACAGACATGGCAGATTCACACAGTTTTAAGATCACAGATGATCTTTGGATGTCTGCACCAAATTTGGGACTCCCTAAAAACCTTATATTTTACCCAGGGGTGGTGATTTCAGACCATTTTTACACTGCCTGTTCAAGGTGGGAATATCATGCTGTTTTGTTTCCCCAATGTTCTGTGGGTATGATTGCAAAACGGGGGGGACAGAGTCGTCTCGCCTTTAACTCACCACAGGTGGTGGTAACAGTGCTGAAATGGCGCCGGTGTAAAAGGGACAGCCGGCAGGACGGGATTATGTGTGGGAGAGGTGTAATGTTTTGACCGCATGTTGCGCAGGAAATTTAAAAGGCAGCTGTTAGCAGTTAATTGTACGTTTAAAGAAAAAGAACAGCAGCCGTTAATGTTGTTAATTTGGGAAACAATACGATTTGGGAACTCCTTACCCTCCGAGCAGAGGACGAGATCAACTGCAATTTAACAGAGTAGGTAAATGACTGTTGTTGCCATGATAATGTCATTGCTATACGTCACACTGGAGGCTGACACTGTTGTGCTAAACATCAAAGCCATCATGCTTCTTTTGTTTCCACAATGCCGACATGCTGTCTAAAATCACACACTGGAGCAGCGTGATGTCATGGTTGTTTTGTTCTGTGTAAAAATACAAGGAGGCACAAATAAGGGACTTTGCGGCGGCCCTTTGGCGTGATCTTGGTATTAAAAGGGCTACAGATTGCTGTGTGTCGTATACGCATTCTCATTGGGTTGCACTGGGTCATTTTGCCACTTTACGCACAAAATTTCATGGCTATTTATTGGGATAAAAAGTTCACAGAAGCATACACATCCAGGCGATGAAAGAAAAGCTGCAGGACAAAAGACGATACAAAGGAAGAAAAAACAAAGTCCGCACACTAGATTTTGCTCCCAGGAATATTTAATATAATAACCACCGAGGTGACGTTTTGAGCCACATGCTCTTTGTCAAAATATTTGTTGAGGTAAAAAGTGGTGGACCATCCCTGGATAAATGATAGCATGATTAAACAAAAAAAGTAGAAAAACTGTTGTTAGTTGCATAATGGGTGAAATTATGGCTCAGAGAAGAAAAAATTGCATGATAATTAATTTACACTCTAAATTTGGTTTATGGATAGTGATGGATAATGAAAGCTTCTCCCTAAAATTCTAAGTAGCTTAAAAAAATCGTTTAGAGTCAGTAATATGCATCTGCTCCAGTTTCAGGAGCGTGCTTTTGTGTGCGTGTGAGAATATGCATTTTTGCATGTGTGTAAATCTGGTCTACTACCTTGAAAATGACAAATCTGTGTTGCTGAACAAATATTCTCTTACACATCCTGAAATATGTGTGTGTGTGTGTGTGTGTGTCACTTCCTGCCATTGAACACAAGGTGGGGCTGTGAGACCTGTTCTAATCAGCAGACCTTCCTCTCTCATGTTTCATCTCTCTGTGTACTTTTCCTCCACTGTGGTGATGTTGTCATCTTAATGTCACGGCAGTGGAGTGAAGAAGGCGTGATGGAGGTTGGGAGATGGCGTGTGTGTGTGTGTGTGTGTGTGTGTTCCTGGGGATCTTGTTTTCCCTCTCCCGCTCAGGGATGGCAGCACTTGAATCTGGGAAACATTGATTTGGACGGGGCTGCCGCTCTGTGACGAGACAAACCACAAAGCGCCAAGGTCACTAAAACCCATCATGCCTCTACTCAAAGGAGGACGGGCTCAGCAGTGAAGCATGGGGAGGACGGACTGTTTAAAAGCTTCCCTCATAGTCCCTTAAGCATGGAAAAATGAACTCCCGGCCCAGAATCGTTTGATGCTCAATGATCCTTCAAAGCTTTAAATTGTTTTACCAGGTGTAATCGCCCTCCTGAAATGTCACAGAGAGGCATTTGGTCATAAGGGACCTTTTATAGCTTTTCTTTGATAGTTTTGAGTCTTTAAAATCAAATATAAGTTAGTATGAAAGTGGGTTTTGCCTCGCAGAGAAGAGAGGTTACACTAGAAAAATGTCTCGTCCACTCTATTGTCCACTTTTTAATTTCAATTCTGACATTTTTTGGGCCCAGACATGTTGATTAGTCCCTTTAGAATACAAAAAAAATGTAATTTTGCCAAACTGGAGACACAAGGCTTTTCCACAGCAGACCTCATCCAAGGGTGCAGCAGAGCTCTTTATGGCTGTCTTGTTCTATTTCAGGGTGAATCATGTGAAACTCACTTTTCAAGTGGAGCTGGACGCGTTCCAACTCGCTCTGAGTCAGAGCTGAGGACTTTGCTGCAGCACCGAAATGAGAAAACACTTCCTTCATTGGAATTAAGGGGTTTCGGTTGCCATTATTGCAACTGAGACATGTGTTTTTTAACTTTTCCTCTTCTCCCTGCAGCTCTGTTAGCAGAATAAATGATGCTTTTTCTGTGTTTCTTCACCTTTATGCATCCAGGGAGCAGCTTTATGGAGCATGCATGATGTTTTTGCATCAGCAACCTGATTTTTATTAATGTGCTCATCACAAAAACCACAATCGGGAGTTCCCCAGCATTGGTGGCCAGTCGGAGCAGCTGGGTGTTGGATTCAAACCAGTGACCCTGTCCTGCGAGTCCCAGTCCAGCAGAAACATCTGTTGTGTCACGTCACTGCAATTTCGTCTCATTTTCGACCGTCAAAATGGACTTGACTTCAAACAAGAAAGTTTAAGAGCCCAGTGAAAGTTCATCCAGAAAAATACTTTTCATATGCGTACTCTTAACATAGTTATGCATATTTCCTGAGCTGTCATCTGAGGATCGGCTTTTGGTGTTCCCACTGCTCAAACCATCTGATTTAACCATTATACTGTCGCTGTCAGACTCTAAAACTGCTCTTTACTGCTTTCAGCTGTCATTTCACTGCTTCCTTGACACACTCCACTTCTCTGCGGCCTGTTTTCCCCGGAGCTGGTCCCAAAATGTGACTCAGCTCAAAGTGCTGACCAATCAGCTCCTCAGGAGTCCTGCTCCAGGGCACATCCATGCAGATATCTCCAGAGAGATGTGTCCTCTTTCAAAAACGTCTTCACCAGTGTCTAGGCTCCAATACAAGAGACAGTCCCTTTTTTTAAAAAACGCTACATTGCCTCAGTTTACTGCATTAAAGGTACGTCGTGGAGTTTTTTTTGTAAATAAAGTTTAAATTTATTGGCAGTATCTGTGAAACATCACAAGTGTGTTGAATGAATTTCATTTGCAGTGGCAATTTTTTATTTCACTGCCAAAAACTGTAAAATGATGTAAAACCAGAGGCTGGAGATAGTATCACATCATCTGCATGCTTGTTACGATACAAAAAAAACAGGGACCCACTCATAAAATCAGTGCTCTGTAGCATTTCTAGGAGTCAAAAACTCCACAGAGTACCTTTTATTATGTCATATGTGTTCATAATCCCCAGTTCATCATGTCTTTACGTTTGTAGATTTGCATATTTGAATCATAAAGCACAAGTGATATAATAGAATAAAAAGAAAATGGAAACGGTATTGTTATGGTTTTATATATTTTTATGTGTTATTTTTCCAATAGAAGCACTACATAAAGTATCACTTATTAAACTTCCTGTTTAAACTTTTCCAACACTGACGGCTCAAACCAGTCGTCAGAAGAAAATGTTGGCATTATACATTTCTGCAAACCATGGATATGCTACATTTGTACATTTCATACATATCATATCAACACTTTTTTATTACTGTATATGGATATGAGCTGACTTTCTCATTAGGAGGTGGAAGGCGTGGCAGGCGACATCACATCGAGGAGAGATGCCAAGCTGCAGACTGTTCAAGACCCCAAAAAACAAAAACAAAAAAACAGTTGGTTTTCAGCGACCCGTCATTTTGTTTCCACCAGAATTGATGCCATCAAAACCTGGTATTTTAAGCCAAAACATAATTTTTCCAGACCAAAACCAAATGCTTTTTGTCCTTAAACCTAACAGCATGTTAACCACAGCGTTGTTGAAACATAAAAAACCCATAAAGATTCAGTGTATCTGCTACAAAAACACGTAGAAATGTAATGTTAGTGTGGTTTACAGAAACATACGCCAACATTTATTCTGGTGATTCAGCTGCAGTGCCAACTTCGTGATAGTGTACTTAAAGACAGCTACAAGTCCAGGAATAAACTCCCCTCACTAGCTGAAGACATGACAAAAAAACAAGCATTGTTCTTGTATTACAGTGTGGAGCTTGTTAGAGCTGGTGTTATAAGTCTGATAAGGACAAATGTAAGATCAGACTCTTATTTTCTTTCTGTTTGGCTGCAAATGGGTTTTTGTATTTTCAAAAAGCATGATTTCGCTTTGAATGCTTCAAAAGAGAGAAAAAGCTTTTTGGATGAGAACCAGAGTTGTTGGAGTGTAAACTTCCTCAAATCCAGCAGAAGAGGACAGAGCAGATAAACACACTATTTAATCCACGCTTTAAACTTCGACTGGAAAAAAGGCACTTAAGTAAGAGAGAGAAAAACAATTATACCCCTAAAACAGTGAAGTAAGCATTCACATTAGGTTTCCTTATTCATATGGACATAACAAATCTGTATGAACATGCATATCAATATATACATTTTATTTACAGGGGTAACTGTGTCATTAAATTAATCAAAATCCCAAACTTGCAATTTTCACTCTGAATTGTTCCAATTAGTCTCTAAGATACAGCTGCAATTAGAGTAAGATTATTATATATTATTAAGCTGTTTCTATTAAATGTTTCAATGGTGTTTTCTGTTTGCTGTTTTATTGAATCAAATAATTATACCTGTCTTATTCAATTTTAGCTTCTTTTTCTTTCCCTAATGAATGTTTTTAGTTGGATTTAAATGTCTTTTTTTTAAATTATTCTAACAAATTGATTATATTTGCCTTAGTGCAATCATCAGGGAGGTTAGTTGCCAACACTGGTATTTTTATAGTTTTTTAAAAATGTTATTGCTGGGGATCTTTTTCTTCGTGTTTCTTAAAAATGCCTGATTATATTTGCCTAAATCCTGCATTGTTTTAAATAAACCATGTAAAGCACTTTGTAACGTCGTTTTTAAAAGTGCTTTACAAATAAAGTTTATTATCACTTTATGACGTGTTATTTTTGTATTAAAAGCTCCTTGAATTGTCCTCCTCTATCATAGAAACATTTCAGGAAGTTTCTGTGAGTATGTTGAACAAATAGGCTGAATCAAGACTACTTTCTTGAGGATTCTTAGAGGCAAATACATATCTCACTTTACTGGCTGAATTTCTCTACTTGTTGAATAAAATTTTAATAGCAGGTTGAGGTGCAGACTGCAAGTGCTACAGTGTTATTTCTGACACAGCATGGTGCTCTGCCATACTCAGCATGCTCATTTTCCATTATAAAATCCACCCTTAAAAATGAATTTCCAACGGTGACTCTTCAATAGAGTCATTTCAGCCCTGCGGTCGGGCTAAACTTAGGGCCTAAAGAGCGTTACGAGTGTGTCAAGTGTAGAATTGTATAACTCTTTATTTCTGGGAAAGCATTTTTTTTCTTTTTCCTTACAGGACGCACGGCGTGCACAGTTTGGCTACAGTGAGGCAACAATCAATCAGCGGCTATTCAAACACAATCAACCATGTTGTGCCACGAAACCGCACAAATCTGCTCTCCAATTACCAACACAATCACATCTGATTGCTCATCATGTGTGCGTTGGTCAGTTTCCAGAAGGTTCCAGCTCGCGAGCCTGATTTCTGCTTCTTGACTCAGAGAGAGATCTCATGTGTTTAAGCAAGAATACATATACATGGTGCCATTTTGTGCTTTCTTTTTGCATGATGTTAGATTATTTCCAGCATATGTTTCTCTTTATCCTTCATTTATTTATTATTTTTCCGTCTTTACACTTTGGCAGCGCAGGTGCTTTTACAGGCCAATATTAAAAGCTGCAACTGTGACCGTAATTGAGAGCGAGAGAGACGGAGCGCTGCTGCTATTTCTAGTTATTTATTCACACTCTACACAAACACACTGGGCTCGTTGTTAATATCCAGACACTGACTCCAGACGTCCTCCGTGTTCCCCACAGTAAAATATTAATAAACTGTTTTGTTTGCAGTTCCCTTTTTAAAGCAAACACACTGTGGCCTTATCGTTTGCATCATCCTCACTGCCTTAACAACGCAGCCTAAATATGCAGGGGAAAGTATTTAGGAAATGCTCGCAGTGTGGGTTGTTTTTCGGCACAGCAGGAGGAGATTAATGGTTTGTTTGCATTCCCTGCATGCTGTTCATCGTTGTTCTGTCCCGAGCAACACACTGCTGTATACATACAGGACATATAATGGAAGATAAATGTGGCAGGAGCGGGGATACTCTTCCTGGGGGAGCGCTGTGCAGATAGAAGCAGTGGAAGAGGAATGTACTGTTAGCCGATGAGTTATGTTCATGTTGCAGTTTGTTTTCTATTTCTGTGTTTAACTTCCGAACTCGGGAAGACTCACTAAACACTGTGATATAGTATGTTCGATACAGAGGCGCAACAAGGCCGAGAAAAATTAAGTGGCTGCTTAAATGTTGTGAGTGCAACATTCAGAGAACAGCGAACCACTGTTTGCTATGTAAACATGTACTGAAGTAATGGAGTCCTGAGCAGAGAATGAACTATCTCTGTGTATGTCGTAGTTTGAGCTGCCAACACGTACTCATCCTAACTCGTCACATGGTGCCGCTCTGTCTTTGACGTTCTACATCTACTTATGACACTTTTGGTCTCCTTATGCGTCAGCTGTTTATGCTCCAGGATGATGTTACTGCAATGTCAGTTAGTTATTTCCCTAACTATACCTCCCAATCTGTCCGCCCTGTAAGCGCACTTGTAGAAGGTAGATTTATGGGTCATTTGTACACCAATTTTAAGAAACACAATTACTTTTGTCCTTGTTCCTGCTACATCTTTGGAATTGAGGGATGAGTTGAATAAAAACATCAGCTACTATGAAAATCCCATCCAGTTCCTTGGGCATGGTGCTGCTGATGGCATCATTCAATTCCTGCAGTGCATTTTTTGAATTAACATCAGAGGCTTTTGTCCAAATGGCTCCCACAAGGTCAGTCCATTCAGTGAAACAGCTTGACCCGGGATGTTAGGTATTAAAAATGTCTTGGTGAAGATGTGCAGAGCAGTCTCAGATTTCCTGTTGCTGAGTGAGCCTTAAATGCATCTGATCCACTCCACTCTTCTGCGACCGGACATTAGCCAGAAGAAGGCTTGGTACAAGAACAGCTCTCGGTCCAAGTCGAGTCAGCCTCGCCCTGATGCTGGCTCTCCTCCCTCTCTTTGTCCGGCATTTTCGGTTTTGTTTCTCCCCCCTGGTCTGACTTGCCTCTCAGCACATGCCCCCAGTGGGGATCCTCTCACGGTCTATTGCGTTCAGTCCAAAACCCACACAACTTTTCCTGATGTTGATAAGTGCTTCTTTATAGTAGAAAAGTCTTGCTTCAGCAGAAGGGTTCATGGTGTCGAAAAATATTGTGAAATATTGCAAAAAAGTAGCAAGGATTTGAAGAGCTACTGGTTGCTGCATATACATGCACTGCTGTCATCATCACCTTATATTACGCTATTAATGGCAGCGTTAATACCTGACAGTGTGCTTAAATGTTTCATGTGCACGCTGCCGGTTCTGTCTGATTGCGTTCTCATCGGATGCCGTGGAGCTGCGTCTGGTTGGAGGTGGAAGGTGGCAATCTTTCTCCCACCACCTGTACTGGATCAAGGCATCCCAGGACAGAGCTGGCCTATTTAAAGAAGTCTTTATACCCACTATTTCTGTACAAGATGATGCGTTGGTGAACTCTTAAAGACCAAGCAGGGAGGCCAGCAGCAGAAGAGCAGCACAGAGTTCATCAAGCAGTGAAAAGACAGTGTTTATGTCTGTTACACACTTGTTGGTTTTTTTGTGTGTGCATGTGTGTGTGTTAGATGATTGAAGTGCTGTTAGGACATTGGTGCTTGTGCACATAAATTTCTGTGCTTAAACCACCTGTAGTGAGGGTCTCGAGTCTCTGGCAGCATTATTTCGGGGGTCTCAGGCTGACAACTTTGCCATTAAGAAACATGTAATGAATTTTGGGGGATGCTGTAGCAGATTTTGAGATTTGGGAAGCTGTGATGAGCACTGAAACACTTTTTCTTTTTTTAACTTATGAAATCAATGTGTTAAAACTTGTGGGATGCTATTCCAAATTTGGAGATTTGTGTTGGACTCTTGTTCGGGGCGGAAAGCGGCCTGTTCTGGCACTGGTAGGTAAGCAGAAGCGGTTTCAGCGTCTTTGAAAAAGATGTTATTTCTGTAGCAAAGCAAGATGTTTGGCAGGAGAAAATGTGGAATATGTTTGTTTATTCATCTCCGAAAGCTGGTGGGTTCTGACATTAATCCCTGGAGGACAGATTGACGTCAGCCTTTGAAGTCCAACAGCATGATCATAATCCCCTTTTGAACTCAAACATAATTGGTATCAGTCGTTGAAAAGGAGCCGATGAATGAGAAAATGAGTGAAAAACAGGTCTTGGTGTAGCTTCACATGGTAATTATTCGGCTTATCTGTGTAATGAAACAGCGGACGGCTGAATAAATGGGTTTGAAAAAGTGAAAGGTTTCATTCCTGCAATCTGAAATGTATCAGCATTTCAAAAGGAAATAATTATTTCATCATGAAAACACGACTTAATTGGAGGCAAAGGTCTGAAGGAGATGAGAAGTCGTAATTTATAATCTGTTTTATATTCAAGCGGGAGAAAAGTCATAACTTGTTTTGAATGGTGGATGTAAAAGTTAGGAATGAAACTTTGTGATACAATCAGGTGCAATGAAAGCAGACTTTATTCTTATCAAGTTATAGCAATATTATCTGCACGTGTTTTGCATTCGCTGTCAAGAAAGCTTGTTTCTGTCAGGACGGTGGATTCAGATGTGTTTCATCATCATCATCTCTGTCGGCAGCAGCAGAAGCAGAAGCAGCTGTCTGCTTCCACTCCGCTCACTTACAGATATTTCAGTGTTGGAGCTGCTCACTAAAACAAATCTCTTGTATTGTAAGACAAGAGATAACTTTTCATATCTCATCTTGACTCCTTCCCTCCCCTTCTTTTTCCATCATATTGATCAAATCTTAACAGTCAGATTTTTATTTTAATTCCTTTACTGTCTTAATTCATGCATGTGCTTTGCACGTTGGGTGAAGTTGCACTTTCTGCCCTCTGCTATCAATTTGTTTCCTGGAAGCCCGGCAGGCTTTTCTCAGCTTTTGCTGAGCTGTCATTAACAAACCCATTGGATGTTATTTGTGGGAGGAAATCCATGCAAACATAATTCATGACAGAGGAGAAGCTGTTTGCTCTATTTCAGCCACATCTATTTTTAATGATGTTGACTTTTCTGGCGCAGAAAAACAAATCAGGACACAGTGAGGACGGCGTGCAGTGCTGTGTTCGCCCTGCAGGTGACAGCAGTAGCATATTCAAAATGCAAACATGCTGTACATGCACACACAAACACATGTGGCTCAGGCACGCAGAACAACACAGAAGTACACAAAGAGGGGTGATCAGATCATCGTTTGACATCTTGTAAATTAGATTTTCCATTTTTAGTTCATTGATGTAAACAGATGTTTGATAAACTCCTTTGAGATTAATTCTTTCACAGAGACCAACACTGTACCTTCACCAACCTCCATGGATAGATTAATGAAGAGCAATGAGGGGCCCACAGAGTCAGGGGCCCGGCCTTCACTTGCAAAATGTCAAATGTCAAATTAACAGGTAGCAACTAGGATGAGATTTAAAATGACCACAAAGAGACATTAAAAAAATGCACAAAAGCATGAAGAACAAAATAACTATAAATGTGGCCAAAAAAGCAAAAACACACACAAAATGAGTGTAAAGCATCACAAAAGCACCAAAAAGACTCCAAAATGACCTTAAAGACACCCAAAGGACTACAAAAAGACACAAACTTACCTAACAAAACTGCAAAGAAAGACAAAATGGTGTCAATGAGACACAAAACAACCACAAAGAGCCATAAAATTACACAGAGCGACATAAAATGACTATCAAAGAGACCTAAACAACTCCAACATGACACATAACAACAACAATTTGACATAAAACAACCACGAGGATGTACAAAATTACCAAAAAGATACAAAATTACCTAAAAAAAGACAAAAACAAACAAACAAACAAAACTTTAGAAGACACACAATTACAATTAAAGAGACCTAAACGACCCCAAAAATACATAAAACAACAAGAAAAAGACATAAAACAACCACAGGAGACACAAAATAACAAAAAGATACAAAATTAACTCAATATGAGACATAGCAATGGTTATAAGACAAAATTTCCCAACAGAGACTAAAGCAATTACAAAAAACTACCCTTAAAGACACAAAGAAACACAAAATGACCAAAATAGACACAAAATTACCTCAATGACAGAAAATTAAACCCAAATTAGACCAAAATGTATACAAAAAAGGCACGAAACAACCACAAAGAAACAAAACTACAAAAAAATACACAAAATGACTATAAAGAGCCACAAAAAAAATCCAAAAATTACACAAAAACACCCGACAGAGACTCAGATGACTACAAAATGACACAAAACAACCTCAAGAAGACACAAAAAGTTGCAAAAGAAGAGGTTTTCTCTTACTTTGCTCATGGCCACCTCACGTCTCTCTGTGTGCCCTTTTGTTCCGATCTGTAACTTGGAGACGTTTTGTCAGAACCGGCATCACGACAAGAAAACAAACCATCAGCACATCTTGTGAGGAAATAATACAGCAGGAAAAAATCCATTTCAATCAAAGACGGGGACATTTCTTTCACAGTTGTGCACAATTCCAATAATGTCTTTTGAGATTTGAAGTGCTGAGGGGAGCAACTGAAAACCTGACGGCTGCTGTTCTCACCAGACTCCAGCTGTGTTTCTCCCACTTTGCCCACTAAAGGAAAGCAGTGGAATTGCTGACTTCCCCCTCGGGATTAAAGTGGTGACAAATAAAATGTGGTTTTCTTTGTGTTTTTCTGTGCGGCCCTGTTTATTTTTTTTTTGACAAGTTCATTGGCTCCAAAACAAAAGATAAAGAGAAAATCACATCTTAGGTTTGCATTGACTTAACTAGGATGCCATGGTAACTGCTCCGAGGCAGTTTTCCGACATGTACTTTTCAGCCAGCGTGGGATTCAAGGGCAGATAATCTGATATAATTGGTAGAAACCTTCAGCACAGAACAAGGTTTCCTTCATGACTTTGCTCTGTGTAGCTGTGAGGTTTTATTAACCTTAATTCACCCAGCCAAGGCTTTTGCTGAGCGTGCATGTTGTTTTTCCAGCCTCGCATTCATGCAATTGCACACATTCTCAGCTGGAAGCGGCCCAGCTCCACCTCTGGAGCAGCTGGCTGTTATTTGTCTCTCCACAGCAACGGCAGCGGCTGCATGAGGTAACTCAGCAGACAAAAGGATTACTTTAACCCTGTGAAACCTGCAGCCACATCACTTTTCTTGTACTGCTTTCAGGCACCTTTCACAAGTATTTAAACCTTTGAACCTTGAGCAAATTGGTTCGATTTCTGTTGAAAACAATGAAAAGAAAGTGAAAGGTGACCAGAAAATCACATAAAAATTAGCTGAAAAAAAAGAGAGAGAATCATCAGAAAATAATAAAAATATCAAGAAACTATTTTAGTAATTGTTATAATTCTATATTTAAATTTAGGTTACAGGAAAAACATATATTAATTTTATTTTATCACTCTTCAAGGTTTTACTTTTTTTTGTGCTAATTTCTGGTAATTTTCTTGTAGATTTTTAATCATTTCTAACTTACATTTTTGAAAACCATTTCTTGTTAAGTTACTATTTGCTTTTTTTTTTCATATTTCTGTGAGAAATCAAACCGGTCAAAGGGTCAAAGGTTCAAAGGGTTTGAACCTTGAGCAAATTGGTGTGATTTATTTTGGCAACATTGGGAATTGCTAGAAATTCGTAGATTTAGAAAATTATTTATATTTAAAAGCTAGGGTAAAAAAATCTAGGGAAAAACAAAAAAGCTGGGGAAAATCTTCATTTACAGTTATCACAATTACTTCTTTGAAATTATGTTATAGAATTATTAAAAGTTTCCTGTACTTTTCTAAAAATGTTTTTTTTAAATGGTAATTTTCATGTATTTTTAAAAATACTTTCTTGCTAACTTTTGAGTAATTTCTTCTTTCCCTGCTTATTGCCTTCTTCTCATGGTTAATTTTAAAGAAATCAAGCCAACTTGCTGAGGTTTCAAAGGGTTACAGCAGTTAAATGTTCTGCAAAGAGCCATCGCAGATCCTTTGAGAAGCCAAAGGCCACATATATCACTTGTTCTCCTTTGCTTTTTATTGGGCTGCCTTGGAAGTGGATCTCATAAAGTTGTTTTATATGACTTGAAAGTACTCAGGACAAAGAAAGGAGGTTGAGATTTGGTGAAAACCTCAGATGCCCTGAAAAGAAAGCCTCCCACGGAGGGAATTAAGCGCCCTCGGCTGTGCAGAAATGCTAATCATCACCTAAACACTCGCCCATTTGTTAGATTCAACCTCATGTAAAATCCTTTGTGTATACACTCCCTGCTTAAGATCACAGGTTTGTCTTCTGCTGCATGACACAGAAAGCGTGGCGTAATAACCTTTAGTAAGGACATCCTCCGTCCTCCTGGCTGGAGGCGGAGTCGTTTCCTGGGCAGCGAGGGGGGCGGAGGGGGGTCCTTAGTGTTTTGGGAGACAGTGATGAGGTGGTGGTGGTGAAATTAAGAGGGAGAGACGTGAGTGAAATTGTATTATGTGGAGAGAGGAGCAGCTGGCAGTGAAACCTGTTTGTTCTGTTCCTCCGGCAGAAAGACGAGGAGGCAAATATTCAATATTCTGGCAGAAGAAGCTCTCGGTGAGTTTGTTCTGAGAGGAGCCGTAATAGTCAGATCACAGAGATTTCCTACAGCAAAGATTCTCATTTCTCTGTGTGTGTTCCACTTTCAGATAGCTGCAGAAAGGCCACACAGAGTACCCCGCGGTGCACGCGGCGCCTTATCGCCACTTGTGCTACAATAATGTGACTGTTGGTTTCGCCACTCGCCATTTATTTGCGATGCTTTGTAATCCCCAGAGGAAGATAAGTAGCAGAGGCGTTTAGGTGGAGCATTTTGTGACAGAGTGTGCAGCGATGCTGAGATCTTCCTGCCCATGCACGAACTGAGGCAGCTCGCAGATGCAGCACTGATGGGGAACACACACACACACACACACACACGCACAAACCTTTAAGACACTCAGGGGCATACACATGCTTGCTTACATATTCAGATGCACACTTGCATTATTTCCACATCCCTATTGTCAGAACACAAACCTTGTATCTCCAACATGCTTTAGGGCCCTGACACACCAAAGTCACAATCAGCTGTTTGCGATGTCATACTGTCTTTGAGCGTCTTCCTCCCTCGTTTTTGCGGCACAAGGTTGGCATTTGTTGGCCCCTGTCTGCTTTGTTTGGCTGATTCAACATGTTGAATTGGCATCTGAGCCTGTCAGTGATTGGCAGTTCAATTGCATGCACAGAAGAGAAACAGAAGCGAGAAAAGCAAACAAACAGCTTAAATCAAGAGGGAGAAAGGGGCCGATCACTTCACTAGAAAAGCCTCACCAGCAAAACTATTGTTTCACCATGGTACAGCACGCCGGCCGGGCGCTCCTCTCTTGCTGCTGCGTGATGCGTTTTTCTGGCAGTTTTTGGGTACTCATAAAAGTTCAAATATTTTCAACTTTTGAGCTTAAGGTGCAGAGTCACACCACTTGTCAGTGTCATTTTTGACCATGTACACGCAGTATACACATGCAGATCTACAGACGACTATGAGCATGACATGACATAACATGGAGCATTTAACTGCACCAACAGCTGCTAGCAGAGACAACAGGGTCAGTAACACCTGTAATTTGTTAAAGTTCTCATTTAAAACAATCTAAAATGTACACAGTTTCACTTAGACACAAACGAACAGATCATGAGGTGACTTTGTTTTTATTATCTGTAACAACAATGAGATCAATACTGGCTGCACATTACTGTAAAACAGTTTAAATTATCATGAAATTTAATTACAGCTGGGGAAAAAAAACAGTCATTTAGAAAAGATGTTTTCTCTTTGCTGTCTTTTAGTTCATCAAAACAGCTTTTCACAAGCCAAAACATAATTGAATTTCACTTTCTATTCAATTCTGAGAATCTTCAAAATGAGGGTTACGAGGTTTTCTCTCCTGCCAAAAAAAACCCTCCCTCTCTCTTTCTCTCTTTTTCTCGCTGTTTCTCACTCCTCTTTGCATTTGTTTCCATTCAATTCACTGAATTGCATTTGTTTTGGGGCGTTTGTTCATCTGAGGGGATAAAGTGCACGATAATGGACAACTACGCTCATTTTTTCCCCTTCCCTCCAGCTTAAATTGCAGTGAAAAGCAAGAGTAGAATTGTAAAACACATTTATCTGTCTCAGACAACCGTCTCCACTCTGAATAATTAATGCTCCAGGCTTTATGTGTCTTGCTGGCTTGTCCTTGGGGCGTGTTGACTCGGGGCAGTGAGAGTCCAGGTTGCTGGCGTGGTGACGCTGGTGATGCATGCTGACGTACATCAGACCTCCAGAGAAGCTTTACATTCAGAGGACGTCAACTGAGTGGAGCAACAGAAATAAATAATCACATTAAAAGCCGCAGCAGTGACTGTAAGCCGCTGGTGAAGTGATGCAGAAAGGACAGTAATGAGTGTGTGAATGTGACAGTAAATAATAATCATATCACTGTGATAACACAGAAACTGAACATGTTGAGAGTATAATTTGAAGCACGCTTTCACGGTTTAACTTTCACTGGAAATTGTGTTGAATAAAATGATACTTAAATAGCAGCAAGGGACTCTTGATACTGTGTAAGAATAGATATTTGTGTTCATATTTTATATTATAGGCCATATCATGACAGAGTGGATACAGTTTTTTGTCCATGTGCAGGTGATCGCTGAGGTCAGAGACGTTAGGTTTTCAGGTTGTCCATCTGTCCGTCCCGTTCTTGCAATCACAATATCTTAGGAGCCCCTTAAGGAAAGTTTTTAAAGTTTGGCCCAAACGTTCACATGAACTTAAGGAGGAACTGATTAGATTTTGGTGGTAAAAGGTCGAGGTGAGTGTAATCTTGCATCCATCTCATTCTTGTGAACACAATATTTCACTAACACCTTGTTGGAATTTCTTCAAATTTGGCACAAAGGTCCACTTGGAGTCAAAGATGAATTAAATTTTGGTGGTCATAGGTCAAAGTTCAAGGTCACTGTGAGCTCATCTGCCTCATTTCTGTGGATGTAATACCTCCAGAACACCTTAAAGGAATTTCTTAAAATCTAGTACAAATGTTCACTTAGACTCAACAATGACCTGATTGGATTTAGATTTTCTGATTTTTACAATAATCCCCCTGCTAATTTTCAGATCATTTCCTTTTTCACCTATTGCTATTTTTTTTTTTTTGTTTTTGCAGTTTTCTGAACACTTCTGTTCAAGTTGCTGAGTATGTTTTTGAAAGAAATCAAACCACTTTTCCACGGGTTTCAGAGGTTATAATGCTTGTGAGAGGCATCTGAATGCAGCACAAGGAAACTGAGGTTTGTCTGTGTTTAAGGGTTAATCAGGCACAGGCTGGTACACAGGTAATCAGTCCAACAGGCAAATGTGTCACAATCAGCAGGATAAAGGCAGGAAATGAGGAGAAGCAGAGGTCTAAACACACACTAGGAACACTGAGACAAAATGCTGGATGTCTCAAACAAAGACAAAGACAACCCACTAAATAGAGGGAGGACACAGGTGCAAAACATTAGGGTGGTGCAGGCAATCACACAGACGAGACACTTGACAGGAAGAGACAGGAGATAAGTGACCAAAATAAAACAGAACAAGGACCCAGGATCATGACACTTCAGGCAACTCTGTGAACTCCTATTATGACATTAAAGACCACCTGAAAATACAGCAATGATGATTTTGGCACTATAATCAGATGTAATTTATCATAAAATATCGAACATGTAAAAAAAAGCCAGAGTAAACTCTCTTTATCACAAGATAAATCTCAATCGTCACAATGTTCAACAAGCTATCAAAACCATTTATTTGGAGGTGAAAGCTAAAGTGAAAGCTATAATGGAGGTTTGCAGTGAAAATATTTCATAAAATGTGAGTTGATTTACTACTAAGAAATGTAATGTCATGGTATTTTAGAGCAGGTAGCAGGCTTGGACCTAAAAGCAGACAACAAAACAGGCAGCTGTGTATATTAAAACATATTTCAAACAGAACTCCACTGAAAATGAAGATAAACTAACTAAGAGGAGCAAAGAGTGAAAAAAAATAATAAAAAGATTATTTAAATAATTTAAACTCAAGTTTTAAAATAAGAGGCGCCTTGGATAAATAAATCTTTATTTGTCACAACAGTTTGTGTTTTCTTCAAAACAGCTCAAACCGATAATCTGTTACAGTGCATCAAATGGCAATATCTATGTTTTAATCTTTAGATGGTCCTTTTTAAATAATATAAAATAAAATTTCTTGGATGGAAATTCTCATAACCCACACGAGTAATGGTCAAAACAACGAAAATACACACCAGGTCACACCAAAGGAATTTTCCTTTAAAAATAATTTGTTTTTTAAATAACCTACATTGCGCATTTACCTTTTTTGTACCATATTATTCCTTTCAGCACAGTGTGTCTTTAAAGAACATTGCACATCCATTTGAGTCAGTCATTTACACGTTGAAATCCTTTTTGAATTTACGTCTCACGAACACTAATCACAGTGATGTCCTCGTGAACTTTCACTGAGCTCGCTGGAGACTCAGACTGCACAACAGAGATACGCTGTAGCTATTCTAATTCCTTTCATATTTAAAGACTCATATTTTTAGGAGTCAAGTGTGTCTCTTCCCCCCTAAGGTCAAGTGTCTGCAGGAACATGAGAGGAACACCACGTCTGAGTGTCTTATACAACACGGCCGGCTCCGATAATCCTGCAGACGAGAAAACGTCGCCTTTCTGCTGCTCATTTCTCACATTTTACTCAGTACAGCGAGAGGAATACAATGAACGTTAATCCTCCGCTCAGTCGCCGGCAGCTACAGTTCTCCATTTCCCTGCTTCACATTTTGCCATTTTGATGTGCGGAGAAAAAAAAATACACAGCATTGATTACTGGTAAGTGTGGATGTAGAGGATTTTAGTCCAATTAAAACAATCTGTTGCACATCACAGATTTTCCACCCCCTGCCCCCCCACCCGCCACTCAGCTGCACCACCAGCAAGTTTAAATCCTCGAAAGAGTTTTATTTTGTTTATTCAATATTCTCAGCTCTGTGGTGGCTAATCGTCTTCAGACAAAGACTCGAGTTAGCTGGATTGTGCTGAAGAAAAAGAGCAGCTCAGGCAGTCGGATCATCACAGCGAGAGAATGCAGACTTGTTTTTTTTGTTGTAGTTTGAAGGTTTTGTATGTGACATTAATGTGGCAGCAAATAACTATTTACAATAAAAAGATACAGTTGAATAATGGCCGTTCTGAGCAGAGAATGAAGTCTGAGCTTCCTCTGTGTGAGCTTATCTGTGGTTTGTTGTGATGAGCTAGTCCAGTCGTGCACGCATGTGTGTGTCCCACTGGTTAGTTAATTTCCACCACTTTGTATTGCCCTAGTGCGTAACCCCAGGACGTTCTCACTCTGAACTGATCGAATAGCTCGTTCGAGCATCACGCCAAAAGTCTTCTGCGACCAACGAGAACATGGCTAGATTGCATCGGGTGAGAACTCGCTCGGACAAAAACAGTGGCGTTGGGATTATATGCTGGCAGACGCCTGGACAGCACCAGGTGTGTCCACATGCACACAGGCGGCGTTACTTGAGAGCGCAGCCGGACGGAAGTAGTCGCGTGTGCATGAAATGCTGAAAGGGAGCACCAAGTTAAAAACGTTGCTGGTAACCTCGTAATATAAGGAGCGTGAGTGCGCTTATAGGTTGGGCAGCAGGGTAGGTGGATGGGTCCCACAAACAACTGACTCTTGTGCAGGAATCTGGAGTTCGCCTCTCGTGTGTGTGTGTGTGTGTGTATGTTTTCTACACTTTACCATGTGCAAGCAAGTAAACTTTTATAGTTAAAAGTCTGCCTGCTTGCTACAGCCCATAGATGCCTTTAACTAAAATGTACAACCAATAAATATAAATGATAGCTACTAGGAACAAAATACAAAATATATCATTTTTACTGTCAATTGGTGAGACTGTTTACACACTTCTCACCATTTCAGCTTCCCTGAAATGTAATGCAAACGACATAACTCGGTAATTTCCTACTCGTAATTATGACTTTGGAGTACCGTTGATGTAACTCATAAATACTGTAAAAACAATATCTGCGGAGCACGTGAAGGCAGCATGACACCGTGTCTAAAAAGACTCACAAAGCAAAAAAATGGGAAGTGTGACGGCTCAACAAAGCATGTGACTTTGCACCCATCTCTCACAAATTACATTTATAAACATGATTTTTTTTTTAGGTGGTTTTGAGTGACTCATGATTGCTGCCAGAATTATATTATATTATTTTCCTCATTGTATAAAGTGCTTCACTGACATTGATTGAGGGGTCAACCCAATCAGCCAAAAAAAAAGATATGTTACATCACGCTATTACACAGCTGAAACAGAAAATGTAGCATATACTTTTTCCCTTGGGTGATGTCGAAATCATTGTCTCAAATCATAGTCTATGGAGCAACTCCAGACTTCATACTTGATGACATTACAAATATTGATTGCTGTTTTAGCACTCTAGTTTTTGGATTTAGACCATGGGAACAACATGTCTGAATCTTGAAAACAGGCGTAGTTCCCTTTTAACAAAGCACTTCTTGACATGACAGCTCTTTATTGTAAATTTATTCATCTTAAACTGAATTTATTAGGACTGTCAGTCAGTCATCACAAGCTATTTGAACCGCTGGGACTGTGGGGAATTACACACTGCGTTTCAGACGTTCCTGCCTTAACCACATTGAGCATGTGTGTTTAATTAAAATAGCTCATGTACTCTTTCAGCAATATTTTGTGTGGTGGAAGAGTTTCTCCAGAAATAAACATTGCTCAGAGTGTCAATTCCCAGTGAAACTAACACCCATTTTTCACAAAAATACCAACAACGGCGTCTTTGAAGCACTTTACGCTCCACCGCAACGCCACACAAACATGCAAAGCTCCACGTCAGGGAAACACCAAACTGTTGGCGTGCTGCTTGTGCTGGTTGTTATTGAGCCAAATGTGTTTTAGAGGCCAACCAAACAGTAACCATAGTTTATTTGCCAGAGCCACAATCTTCCCTTAATCTTAACCATACTGAAGTTGCCATGAGCAGATACTGAATTTCACCGCTTTGCCGTCTTTCATGTTTAATACCTAAAATAAGCATGAAATTAGAATAACATGAGTAGAGGTCTGTGTCAGTTTATTTATGCAGATATCTCTGTAATCCTCTCTACTCTGTAAGTGCAGAGATCTATGTAGTTGTATGTGCAGTAAATGTGTTCATATGAGAAGTGCTGCTCAGATTTAATGGTTTTCTTTATGAAAACAGCCTGCATAATTTTTCCCTCCTCATAACGACGTCCTTACAATGTTTCCTCGCCTTTTCACTTTATGTAAATGTTTAAACTGCAGTCTGTCACATACCATCATCGTGAGGTTTCTTTCAAACGGGAAACTTTTATATGCATCACAGAGGCTTATAAATATTTATATTCGCGATTGCCTTTTCATTCATTTTCCTCGCCGCTCTGTTCTTTGTCGCCACAGTGACCCAGTTTCCCCTCAGGGAGTCAATTAAGTGAATCTTATTATAGTGTATTGTACTTTAACATTGTTTGTATAGGTCTGTGCAAATGTGTCTTTACAAGGACACCACATGAACCTGTCTGTCGAAGGTAATAATAGCAGACATCTCCGGCTCACACGGATATTGACACAGTGTTTCTCCCTTTGAGCCTCCCTGGAAGATTTGGTGTATGCAGGAGGGAGAATAATTTGATGTGGCAGCGAAACAAGAAGCGTTTGAACAATGCAAGAAATGACAAAAAAATCTTTCTTTTTCTGAGCGAACCCCCAAAGTTATTCTGGTCTTTTTAATAATTCGAGTTAGCTCCTGCTGACAGCCGGGAGCATTGATTATCATTCCCAGAAGTCGTCTGTGAAGTAATCTGTGCTCAGGAGCTTACTGATGATGATTGACCTGCAGGTGCCCGAGGTTTTTATGCTCTTTTAAGCAAAGCAGGGAGGTAAGGCAGCAGGGAGGTGACAGACCTGATTTGCAGGTGCTGCTGGACGACTGGCTGTCTCTCAACACTCTCAGATATCATCAGGGGTCTGTGGCAGAAAATGTAACACTTTTTTTCTGCATTGTTCTGTTTCCACCTGGTGGATTTCCAAGAAAGAAAAACTTTTCAAACCTCATTCTTGATTTCATGTGTCACTTCAGAAAACGAAAAGGACTGAAATCATCAAACACTGTTGCTTTGTTAGTGATTTTTAAAATACTGACGCCAAAAGCCAACTTTTGCAGCAGTATGACAAGATGTGATGAGATGAGAAAATCCTTTATTAGTCCCACAAATTTGGATACGCCGCCGGGAAGCTTCAGTTGAAAACACAGCTGCACGGCCTAAACCTAACCATGTGCTTTTGTTGCCAAATCCTAACCATGTGCTTTTGCTCATATCCTGGCGTCGGTTACAGCATCCCGAAAAGTCAGATGCAGGAGGATGCCAGTGTAATATGAAGATACACAAACCCACTGACAGAATGACGACATGTTGAAAATAATGATCGTGATAGAAAGACAAAGAGAGAATAAAACTGTGTTTGTAGTATCTACTCAAAACACAACTTTACGTTGCGTCACATGCTAGTTTGTTGAGGCTGTCTCTGCGTCTTCTGTAACGGATCCCTGTCTTTATGATTGTTGAATGTTGGTGCAAAATCATGAGAATAAAAGGAGAAACCTCTGCTCTTTGTAAGTAACTGACACCAAAACAATTCAGTTAATATTTCATGAATTTACTTCAGACAGTCAAGTTGCTGCCCCAAGCAAAGGAGTTCAAGTATCTCTGGGTCTTTTTCACGAAGGTAGAACTGAGCATGAGAAGCACAGGTGGTTTGATGAGGCATTTTTAAGTACCTTGAAATGATGATATCAGACATTTTTTACCTTTTTTGTGGATGGCAGAAGTTAAATTAAATCATCTAATATTTGTTGTGTTTTGGTTTCAGAATAATGAAGACATTTGGAGAACAATTTGATACAAACAGGATGTAGACTCTACAGGATGATTGTTTTTCTTGGCAACTATCCTGTTTTCCCAAATGATGTGCAGATTTTTAGGCATTTGTTTATCTCCAGTGGTTTGAGAAAGAGTGCATGTAGCTGCTCCAAGGTTTGGGCTGAGCCTCGAACGTTTACGTCTCCGCCCACGCTGCTTGTTAATTGATAGTGCACCATGCTGCTACCGCTGTTGTTTTCTCTCTACGTTGGGTGTTTTTGCTGTGTCTGACTGCGCTCGGGTCTCCTCTGGGCCTTTCTTTTTGGAAGTAAGCCGGGTTCGAGTAAGCTTTGGAGTCTGTTCCACACAGCCTCTGCAGACTGGGGGAGAAGACGACACAGCCCACCTGTTTCCAGGTTTACTTTAATTCGTAAAACCCTGATCACATACGGAAACATTTGTTGTCAGGTGGAACAGTGAAGTCATTTTTGGCACCTTACTGATCCCTGATGTACGCCACGTTGTGAAAGACAGCAAGCTGTGATTGGTCGGGGTCCAACATGTAGTCATTCATATTTCTCAGTTCATCCTCTCAAAAGAGATTAAAAAAAAACCTAAAATATGCTCCTAAGTCATCAGTGAGCGCCATAACGTGTGAGCACTAAGACTGGACTTTTACATTTGACTTTTTTTATACCTCTGTGCCCACGATAGGCTGAAGCTGGAGGCATTATTGAGAGAATACCTTCAAATTTGGCACAAATGTCCACTTGGACTCAACAATGAATTAATTTGACCTTGGTGGTCATAGGTCAAAGGTCAAGGTCACTGTGACAACTTCTGTCTCATTCTTGTGAACATGATATCTCAAGAAGAAGATTTTTTTTTTTTTAAATTTGGCACAAATGTTCACTTGGACTCAAGGATGAACTGATAAGATTTTGGTGCTCAAAAGTCAACGTCACTATGACCTCACGTCTGTCTTAATTTAATAAACACAATATCTCAACAACACCTTGAGAAACAATCTTCAAATTTGGCACAAACGTCCACTGAGACTCAATAATGAAGTGATTAGATTTCATTTGTTTTTTTATATGCCTCTTTGGCCTAAACCTCACCATTGTGATGATTCACGTCGGTTACCATGCACTCATCTTGTGTAAATATAACAATGTGCTACCTCATGCCACCGTGTGCATTTGCTGACATCATGGTAGCGGGATCCTGGAGCAGTAACAGCTGATGCAGAAAAATACCTGAAACATCGTGAGTAGACGCAGAAGGTCACTGACAGAGCGGCGCCATGTGACGAGTGGTGACAAAGACTTTTGCTCATTCATTTGAATGCAATATCTTACGAATACATTTTGGTCGAGGTCACTGTTACATTTTGGCTCTAACTCAAGAATTCATATTCTAATAAAGACAGTTTTTTACCCCAATGTCCAAAAGGTCAAGGTCAACTTCCCTGTGACATGATAATATTCTCCTAAAACTATCACAGATGTGGATGTAAACTGTAAGTGCAATTTGAGCGGTTCATGGAGCCAGTAATTCCAGTTGTAACTAAAATAACCATACTTCTGTTTTCTGTTGAACAAATGTGGATGACCTGCTCTAATACTGAAATCCTGCAGATGTACCAAAATGAAATACTGTGCTCCCCTCAATTTTAAGAAGCTGAGGCCAAAATAACTCTCGATATACATAGTTTTTAATGCCAGTTTTAATATTATTTTATATGTTGCCATAACACCATATTGTGAAAATGCTTGTACTGATGATAAACTCAGCCGCCTCCTGCGTGTTGTTGTTTATTAAAGCTTACTAGCTTCTTTTCCTTATTCCTGAGAATATTACACGAGGTTTTCACTGTGTTTGCTCACTCATACAATCTGTATTATTAAAACGCTGCTCCGTTCCTCAGCCTGACTTTCACCTCCACCACACGACAGCAGGCCAATCCATCGGCAGTTCGTCCGCTCAGCAGCCGAGTGTTTACTGAGGCAATAGCGTTTAAGTGCTTTACTCAAGGACAGCTGCATCGTCCTCTTGAGGGAAACACATTAATGCAACAATGATCTGACTGCCAAAATAACCAGCCTGCTGCCTGCTACGTACCTCCGCTAATGCACTGTGTCTCTTCCTACTGCACGCTGATTAAAACCTTAATGGTGTTTTTGTTGCAGGTCCAAACTTTTCTCTGGCGGTGCCTTTCTTCTCAGCTGTTTTATTGATGTATGTTTTATTTCTGGGAAACGATATTCCCTATAAATATCCCTTTTGATATTTTGAAGTACTTGAAGTTCATCATTACTAAGTCTTTTTTTTTAGACTTCATGGTGCCGTTTGAGTGAGCAGGTTTCATTTTCTTTTCCAAACGATGAAGATTTAGAAACTGAAACGCTGGCAGGCGGCTGATTTTTTTTGTTTTCTTAAAGTGACAGAGAGTCTTGGGAACGATAATTCAATGGAAAAACAGATCTCAGCTCAAGACTTGTCAATTCCTAAAAAGTAAAACAGGAAAATCAACGTTAAAGATATGCTTTGCAGGATTTTCCTAAAACACAGAACAGTATATAGAGAAAGGGGCATAGCACCAAAGTTGGGTCCCTTGCACAAGCAGTCTCTGCAGGCCTCCCCAACACACCTTGTGAAATTTTCCCTGTCAGGACCGTAGCTTCCTCTGAGACCGAGGTCATGCCCCCAGTAATATATCTGTAAATTTAGAGGGATTCACATCCTATGATTTCACACATATTATGATTTAATCTGATATTTTATTACACAAACTTTGACTTTCTTCAACCAGGAACCTAAATAAATTAAAAACAAGAAAAATATAATATTTTCAGCAGAGGTGCCCCAAACGTTTCAGAGCTGCGCAGAAGCTAATGAAAATACCTACATGTCTCATCTATTTTTAATGAAGCCGTGGCGTATTGCATCAGCGGTTCTCACTCCAAACTCGTCAAATAACGTCACTATGTCAGTAACGGCATCCCAGAGCGTAAACATCTGGCACATAAGGATAAGGAACGCCATACGTAGATGCCAGAGGTCACTGACAGAGCGGCACCATGTGATGAGCTGGGATGAGAAAGTGTTGGTTGCACAGAGCAGATAGAGTTTTCCAGCAGGTTTTTCAAAATGACAAGAGACGTTCTTGATTATTCATTCATTAATGTGCACACAAAATATTATTCTAATTTGTCCATTAGTTTCTGAGATTTGCTGGAAAAGACAGATATTTACTCACAGACGCCCACACAAAGCCAAACACATCCTCCTAAGCCTGCGCCTGATTATTAATCAATATTTTCTGCCAAAATTATATATAGAACTAGATCAGAAAATACAACTGAAAAGTAAAATAAAATAAATAAATTGTGCAACTTTGGGATTTTCTTAAAGGCTCAAAAACATGCAGCGTTTGGTTGGTAGCAGTAGGAAGCATCTCCTCACTAACAAAACCTGATCTTTTTTTTCCGGTTAAACCTGAAAACAGTATCAAAATATCTCATGAATTTAAATCCAGTATTAATTAACTCAGTATTATCAAAACACAAATGAGGTGTGAGTGAGTGAGAGACTTATTTTTTAAGGAAATGATTCTCAGACTCGCACTATCTTTCCTGCCAGGTGGTTAATGGAAATTAATTGCATTCACTTTGCATCCGGAGAGTAAAATACCTTCTGATTAAACAGCTAAAATGAAATCCGGCAGAGCTGCGGGCAGTGATGACCCGACTGGAAAACGTCTGCTTTAGGAGGAACGACATCATGGCTTGGTGGCTATATTGGCAATATAAAGACTTCCAGTATGAGGTTCATCTTCCTTCTCGCTCAGCCAGACAGCCGCTATAATTAGATATTGATAGAAGGACAGTAATTAATGATGAGTCTGCCAGCAACATTATCTGCCCCGCAATTTCATCCACACGTCCTGAGCTGATTGGGCCGGTGGGTCACCGAGACACAGCCAATCATTTGTTAAGTTCTCTGACCTGAATCTGTTGTAATGGGATGGAGCAGCACGGTGATGGAAACCAACAAGATTCTCTGGTCAATAGTTTGAAGATGGCGGCGAGCTCCGGGCCTTTACAGGATGGATTCTCCTTAATGACAATCAGGGTCGATTTTAACCAATTTGGAATCAAACCCAACCTTAAATGTAGGACGTATATCATGTGGACGTGTTTGTCACATCACGGTGTTTGTCAGAGGAGGGATATGGTTGCTTATCGTGTTTTTGATGACTGCAGGAGGACGACCTTACAGATGTTTTTATGGGTTTTATGTGTTTTTTTATGTCATTCTGTTGACATTTCAGAACTTGTGGATGCAAGACAAATTTCCATGAGAATGGACAATCAGTTGTTTAGGTAATCAGCTTGATTTTCACGGAAAAAATAATCAAAATTTTTAGCCCAAATCTTAAGTTTGCATGAATGATGTGTTTGGTGCTGCAACAACATTGTTTTGTAGTTTTTTTCCATCTGCACAACAAATTTACCCTTGGATTTTAACAAAGAAAGCTCGAACATTGAACACTGACAAATTTGCACGTTATGAGTATGTAGTATCAAAGTAACACTTTATTTTGACAAAATTTAAGACATTTACACCATAAACTGATGCAAAAAGGCACAAAGAGGTGCACCCTCTATTCTACATGTCTCCCCCAATACTGACACAAAACCTATGACCATGTGTGGAGCAAGACATCACATTTTAAAACAACCATTTTACATGTGCGACAAACTCCAGTAAAAGCACTTTACAGCTCTGGTTATGTTTGCGTTTTGGAAACTTTTATAAGTGTGAGTGAGAACTACCAGAGCTCAGTGTGTAGAAACACAGAGATGTTTGTGTTCAAAGGTTTTAATAGCTGCTAAAAGCAACTAATGGAGATAATTCTACAATACAAAGGTTTTTTTTTGAAGAAACAGAAATTATTTTGTCGGTTTAGATTGAGTCGGTATTTTGGCTGATGATGATGTCACCGGAGAGAGATGACGTAACTGTACATGTGCAGCTCGATGAAGGAAAAGCGAGATAAAAAAGCAGGTAACTGTCTTCATGTTGGTCTGTGTGACAGGCAAGAAGGTGAATCACAGGCGGGTTGTCCTCTCTGCCTGTAGTAGAGCGTGTGTATGTGTGTGTGTGTGCGTGTGTGGGTGATGGGTGTGTTTCTGAGCCGGGGTTATGTGCGTGCACCGGTGCGTGTAATGAACGCCATCGTCAGCCCAGCTCCCTGCCTCTCCTCCCCCCCAATCCCCCAGCCTGCCACACTGCATCCTGTACATGACCACTCCTCTCTCTCTCTCTCTCACACACACACACACACACACACACACACACACACACACACACACACACACAGATGGTAGCCATATACAGTATTTGCTCCTAATCACAGCCACGTTCAGAGACAATCATAACCACGGAGATCAGTTCCGGTTTGTCCGGTTTGAACCCACAGCCGTTTGAATAATGGCTGGAGGCTGTTCACATAAAATGCATTATTGTGATAAATTGGATTTTAAGAACCTATCAGACGATCCAAGGACAGTGTGCCGTAAAAGAGGAAGGGACGGGAACAGATGTGGGACAGCATGGAGATGTGGCGGCAAACCAACAGCTGCTCTGAGGAAGAAATGTGTGCAGAAATGTGGGACTAGCGTCGCGCTTTGAAATCGGAGATGCTTTTAGGTGCAGAGAGGAGACGGCGTCCGTGATGTGGTGGGTTTTAGATGAGAGGAAGTCAGCTTGCAGATTTAGGCAGCAAACTCAGTTGATGACATAAAAGACAGTGGTGTATTTTTGTTTTTATGCACGGCTGCGATCACGTCATATTAAACTCCTCTGATATATCAGATAGCAAAAATCAAGGGGCGACATTTCCAATACATCTCAGTTTGAATCTCTCTTAATAATCTTTTTAAACAGACTCGTCAGTGATCTTCGTGGTCCTTTTTAGTAGCTATAAATCTGTCATCATCATCCAGCCTGGTCACCAGAAGAAAATGTTGTCACTGTATGTTTTTACAAACCAAAAATATGTTACATTTGCAAGATTCATACATATCATGTCAATGTTTCTGAAATGACAGAGTGTATGAGTTGACAGTGGATGGTGTGTCACCTACACAAGAAGTCAGCCAAGACGCAGACCACAGTTCGAGACCAACAGATAAAAAACTGGCGTTGATTTTGAGAGTAATTACTGAATCCAGACACTTTTTAGGCACTAAATGTGAGTTTTTTCTAGTGATGTATTGCTGTTTTTCCAGTGGGAATTAGGACAAAAAAGTGGCTGTTTTTAGCAAGAAATTGCTGTGTTTTCTGATGGAATAGTACCATGAAAAGAGAGTAATTTTTTATTGAGACAACATTGTGAATCTTGCCAGGACAGAGCCACAAGCATTCTTTGTTTCCTGCAACTCCTTCTCATTCCCAACTCGTCAAATAGCGCTGCTCTGTTTGTGCTTTCGATGTGACCTCTCATGACGAGTGCACATCCAGTGCGCACAATGTGGCACTATGTGATGAGTTCAGAGTGAGTTCCTGCTGGGATAGTGACACAGACAGCCATTGTTTTTCACCAAGACATCACTGCATTTTCTGCTGGAATAGTGAGATGAAAAGCAGTTCTTTTTTTACTGACGCTGCTGCATTTCATGGTGGGATTGTACCCCCCAAACTGGTATGTCGTGAGTCATTGCTAATTTTCCAGCTGCCCTTTAGACCCGTGGCTGTTTTTCCGTGGCTGTCTTTCTTGGCAGAGACATCACTGTTTTTCCTGCAGGGACTGTGCCCTCCAAACCAGGTATTTTAACCCAAACATGATCTTTTCCAAACCATAATCAAGTTTTTTTGTGTGTGTGCCTAACCCTAACCACACATTGTCCACAGTATTGTTGAAAAGTAAAGTTTCAACATATCCAGTACACAATAACAAATGTGACAACATCAGTGGTTTGCAGAAAAGTACAATGCCAGCATTTTTTGATTAGGTTGCATCATCATCATCAACATCATCGCAGTCAGCACTTACAGGTAATCAGCTGTTACACCATGAATGAAATCCTCCACTTGTGCAGGGAGTCAGAGTATAGGTTCACCTTTTTCTCAAACCTGTTTTAAAACCATACTGACACTTTTGTATGTACATTTCAATGCATTATTGATCGTTTCTCCTGTCCAAACCGGCTGTAGATAAATCCTTTTCTGGGGTGATTTTAGTGTAAGAGACAGAGGACAAACTCTACAGTCGTCATTGTGCAAACATCGATTTAAAAGTTCGGCTAAAGCTTCAGTCTGACTCTGAGTTTTATCAAGTGTTTATCTTCCAAAGTTAAAGCTTTTTAGTATAAAACTGCCTCTTCCCCACACAATGTTTTCTCAGCTGCAGTAGAGGGATAGTAACATAAAGAGGAGAGAGTAACTTTGGGAGATATACGCTTGATTTATCTAACTCCGACTGTGGAGGCCTCATATTATCTTTGGCTGTGCTTTGTAATTAATTTTTTCACAGAAATAGAAGTGTGGATTCTGTCCCACATCGTTTATTGAAATTGCTTTAAGGAGAAGAGGATAAGAGGGACTTCACTTCTGCACAGTGAAGTGCGCACAGCTGCACTGATGAAACCAAACTGCAGGTGAGAAATTCATGAGTGAACAGGAGGAGTTTTCATGCAACACACCGGGCAAACCTTCTCCAAATGAACCATTAGTATTAGAAGCAGGAGGCTAGTGTTTGTCCAGCGGTGACCCCCTCTTATTCATGCTTAATCCATCTGAATAATTGATCTCATGCTACTTCTAGAGAGACGTGTTGGTGAAATGTCAACACATTTCCACCCAATTAGCCCATTCAGCTGCGCTTGAGCTCTTTTGAAGAGTTATAGCACCGCAAGGGTACAAGGTGGAAGCAAACGGCGCTCTCTGTGCCAAACAAACGCTCACAGAGGAGCATGACATCAAATCTGAATTCCTAACATAAGAAAATGTAAAATCTACTACCTGAATGTTTGTTGTTTTGTTTCTTGTTCGAGAACATGCAGATTTTCTCTGAAAGCCAAGAACAAATACCTAAAAATGAATCACCCGACATACTGCAGATGTTCCAGGAAAGCGCTCGCCTGACGGATTCCCGGCGGCACCGGCGTTAAACCAAGAGGTGTTCCATCAAAGCCTCCGTGCCCCTGAAGCATGACAACCTGGCCGTGACCAACATTAACCCATTCAGGGTAACGCTGGCCGTGCATATGGATTCCATATGCATCATTCTCACAGGATGATGATGGAAAGCTTCACTAACCGGCACTTTTCTCTCTCTGAGCCGCTGTGACAAGCCGGGCTGAAACACGGGGCCAAACCACGGGGCCAAACCGCCAGTAATGCTCAGACTACGGGTCAGCTCTAATTGTTCAGGTTGAGTAAATCTGGCGTAGTGTTTCTGACTTGGAACAATACAAAGAGAAAATGGTCCAAGATTGATTTTTATAGCCTCAGGGTAAAAACCTGGCAAAGTGAGCTGCAGGAGTTTTTTTTTTTCTGTGATGTTTTGTTCTTTTATTTTTAAGGTAGTGAACTTTTTTTAAAAATTCAAAAGTGCTGATGTTGTAAAGATGCTGATAATTATCACATTTATTATTTTTATGTACTGCCGTTTTTTTTTCTTTTTCGGGGAGTGTATGAGGTGTCAGCGGTGAGTTATTGCATGCCAGTCTTAGCCTGCAGCTTGACTCGACTTTCATGGCTTCCACTTGTTTTTCAAACGCAGCCACAGGGGCCAAAGGTCTCCCCCATTCATCAGGAGATGCATGCCATCCAACAAAGTGCTGCATATGGAGGAAAATCTGCAAGCAAGGCAAATGAAGAGTGGAGGAGGAGGAGGAGGCACTCGAGCTGCAAACATGCTATGTGATCTACAATCAGCGGTGCTGTCAGAAATCTGATGATCAAAACAGATAGGATGCTGAGTGCTTTCCAACCAGCAGCCTCGGAAACACTCGGCTGTGGATGGTGAGGGATGGGGAGGGAGGGAGGCATTTTCCTCAGGGGGGAAGGTACATCTGCCCCGATTAATTTTTACCTCCATCATTCCTCACTTTAATGCTTTATGTTCAGATCTCAGATCTGAAATGCGCTCCAAAACAATGTTGATGTGTATTTTCCCACAAGGGAAAAAAACATCTTGTTGGCGTTTAATGCTGATCACGAAATCCCCCTGTAGACTTTCCTGGGGAAAAAAAATAATCAGAGCTCATGGGCTCTTTTTTTCTTAATTATTTCTGAACACACTGACAACTTGCCGCTTACATCGATTTACTTTAAGAGTTTGAATTCTGCAACTGTAGTGTGTCGGGATTTCAGGGCCGGCTCTGGCATTTTTGGAGCCCTGGGCGAAATCTGTTCAAGGTGCAGCACGCCTCATGTGGCATGTAACAAGATGAGGCATCCATAATTGTAAAAGAAAAAAAAGCTTATATTTGGATTCTTTTGTTGTTCTTTTCTTTCTCTCTTTCTTGGCAGCACGATGCCTCTCCACCTGGTGGTTCTCTAGGCGACGGCCTGTAGGGAATATGAAAGAACCAACCCTATATGTTTTGTTTTGTTCACAAATTCACAGAGAATTATTTCCAATTGAATGTTATGTGAGCGATAATAGAAAGGCAAGTGCTGATTTCACAGAGGAATTGTGGAGTCAAAACTTCCGGATGATCCGCTCAACTTTTGAAGAGTGACGCGATGCAGTAACACCTCATGTAACGCCTGCTGCATCATGAGGGAGTCAGTTCCTACCGACACTCAAGTGTTTCCATTGCAGTTTTGCAAAACATGGCTTTTTTCGAATCACCTGACATATCTCCTCGTGCAAGCAATAAAAGTATTTTTTTTTACATTTGCAATTTCAGTTTGTGCAATTTGAGGGTTAATGGGAATGGTGCTAGGTGACTTTTTTACCCGTTAAAGGGCGGAGATTTTCCTTAGTCGCTGTGAGAGTCTGACGACAGAGGGATATTGTATGCTGTAAAGCCCTCTGCTGCAAAATGTGATTTTTATTAATGGACTTTAAAAACAAAACTGAACTGAATTGAAACTGACCACAGATTGAGAACGAGTTTATGATACTCAGGAAACAAAAAACATGTTCTCTCACTCACCCAGTTTAGTTTTTATGTGATCAGGTTTAGAGATATCTGCTGCTACCTACGCAACATAATATCAGGTGAGTAAAATCTCTTTTGTTTTGCTCAAAGCATCAAAAATTCTGTTCGTATCACTCAAAGGTAATGTGTCGACTCCTCAGGATAATCCGTAGACTACAGTTTCTACTGGGGCCGTTTCTTCAGTGGAGAATATTTCCCTTTATCAACCAACTCTTAACACATTTCTGCTTCTTCAGATTGCACACATGAGAGTTAAGAGTTCCTGAGTTGGATTCAAACTCTGGATAAGTCTGCTGCACCCAGAGGTGCCATAATCATCTGCCTGAAGTGAAAAACTTACAGAGAAAGTCAAGGAGGATTTTTAGCTTTTTAAGGAGAGGGAAAGATACCAAGAACAAAACCATCTGGTCTGGTCGTTGTGCGACTTTCCACAGCTTTTCCACTTCACTCTGATTGTTGCCATTGTTGTCAATTAGCTCAACATATGTCTCATGGAACATGACTAATGATGGCACGTTATGTAATCCTTATAAAGAACAGATCATTGTCGGAGATTAGTCATGAGGCTCGTGATGGAATCGCCGGCTCTCTGCCTCCCTCCCTCCGTCTCGGGGCACTGCCAGTATCAAAGAGCAGAATCTACTAAATCTAATGGATACTTGCTCCAGCTTCTGGGAAGTCTGCGAGTCTTTCATTGTTTTTGTCCTCGTAAATGCCCTTTCAGAATCAAATTATTGTGCTGTGAGTCACGTCACCCACTTGGGCGAGTTACTGTTGCCTGATTGCTATCCCTCCCTTTGTGCAAGAGAGTCTGGATTTATTTATTATAACTGTAGATTAATTAAATTTGTTCACATTTTAATTTTATCTGTGATTTAATCCTCTCAGACTGAGAAATGAAAACAAGTTTCCATGACAGGCTTGTTGGAAAATATGCAGGCGGACAATAAAAGTTTTGCAGGGGTAATATATATTCGATTTTGTACCCGATTGTGTGTACTCGTGTATCCGTCCCTGCAGCATAATAATGATTTGTTTATGTGTGTGTCAGTGCTTGCGGTGTGCTGACAGCTCGGGAATGTGCTGTCTTTTATGAGACACAGGCATTGCTCTTTCTTGTCAACATACTTTCTGAACAGGGTGAGAAAGGAGAGCGAGTACTTTCTTGTCTTGTCATTTTGAAGAATGGCTCTCATTTTTAGTTGATAATGCGCCTTCAAAATCTTTATAAATCACTGAGTTTTCACCTTTCAGTGGAGTCAAGTAGGTCTGCTTTATGTGAAACGCAGTTCCACGCTGTCGAGCTGAGCTGATACACTCATAAAAATGATTTTCAGACCCTCCTCGTGCACGAGGAATAATGTTAGCCTGATTAAATTTTCTGACACTTTAGATGATTTGGCGAATGGCTTATCTTGATTATCTCAACGGTTAATCATATTTATTAATAATTAGTGAGAAATATTTGATTATGCTGACAAAGCAACACAGTTTACTGTTGTTTTATGTCCACTAGATAAAGTAAACCTCAATGTTTGATACAAAGATCAAAAACAACCCAGTCAGCAGAAAAAAATGCTGACATTGCACATTTCTGCAAACCACAGATAGGCTTTATTTGCACTTTATCATGTGGTGGATAATTTGGAGCTCTACAAAGCTGTAGTTATCGTGTATCGGTTTAGGCACAAAAACCACCTGGTGATGGTTCAGAAAAGATCCTGTTTTGGCTTAAAAAACCTGGTTTTGGGGGGCATAATCCCTGCAGGAAATGCAGCGTCCTCTCTGTGAAAAACAATCGCTTTTTATACCTCTATCCTTGCTAGAAAAACAGTGACAGGTCACTATAAAACACACAGATTTATGCACTAAAAATTTGCGAGAAATACAGTGACACGTCACTAAAAAATACCTACATTTGTGGGCTATAAAGCCACAAGAAAAATGGAGATGTGTCACCAAAAAACACCCACATTTGGGAGCTAAAATGCAGGGGGAAAATGACAGGTCACTAAAACAATAACCACATTTGGGAGCCAAAGAGCTGCACAAACTCAAGTCACTGAAAAACAGCTGCAACTGTGAACTAAAAAGTCGCTAAAAATACAGAAACACATCCCTAAAGGACATCTACATGTGGGAGGTAAAAGCTGCTTGAAAAGGAACCAAGGGTCACTAAAATCACACACATATTTGGTGGGAAAAAAGCAGCAGGAAAATTGACAGGTCACTAAAAAAACACTTTTAGGAGCTAAAAGGCTGAGGGAACCAAGGACAGGTCGCTAAAAACAACCACATTTGTGGGCTAAAAAGCTGCTAGAAATACAGGGACACGTGCCTAAAAAAACACCCACATTTAGGGGCTCCACCTGCAGGGAAAACAGTTAAAGGTCACCAAAATACAACTTTATTTAGGGGCTTAAAAGCTGCTGAAAAAACAGCAATGACTCCCTGAAAAAAGCCATTTTTGCCGTTTGTTGGTCTGGAACAGTGATCTGCAGCTTGGCCTGTGTCTTGCGTAGCTGTCAACCTTTACCAGTAATTTTATGTTCCACTCTTCGCTTGTGGTCGTGATCTTTGGATAGTAATTACAGACACAAGATGTCAAAATAAGCTTGGAGTCGAATCACTGCTTCTTCGCACTGAAAGAGGTCAGTTGAGGTATTTTGGGCGTTTGATTAGGATGCCTCTTCCTTGAGGTTTTCCGGTCAGGACCCCGGGGTCGACACAGAGCACGCTGGTGGGATTTTATTCAATCTGCCGTGAAACACTTCGGGAAGAAGCTGGCAGACGGAGGGAAGAGCTACTGCGATCCAACCCAGAAAAAACAAGGAAAGGATGATTTGTTTTCATCAGGTGGACATCAAACTTGCTAGTTTGATCTGTCATTTGGGGTTTGACAGGCAACATACAGAAGGCTTACTGGAGCTTTTTAGGTGGAAACAGCTGATGATGCTGCTGGAAACGGGGTCGATACCAAGCGGCAACCTGAAGCCAACGCAAAAGTGCCAAAAACTGAAGCATGCAACATGTCACTGGTTTGTGACAACTGAGCGCGGGGGGTTCATGTTTTTATATATAACTCATCCCTTAAAGTTATGCATAATAAAGGTGTGGCTTCTTTGAGTGACAGGTGGTTTGAGTAACGTGGGTGTAAGCGTAGCAGTATCTGTCACTATTTCAGTGTGTTTTGAGTTAATGAAAGTTTATTGTAACATTCTGGTCAAAAAAAAGGCCTTGTTTGGAGTTTTTTTTTTAAATTTAGCATCTGAATCATCAAAGTTGAACATAGTTGTAAAAGCGCCGTGTTAAGCAACCCTGTAACCAGTGTTAAGGTTATCTCCACCCTTTTGTCCAACTATGGTCCGCCTTTGCTCGTACTAAGTGATATTCAGTTTTTGTTTTTTTTATATTGCCTTTTTTTTGCCAGCAAAAATTTGCATTCGACTATAACAAATAACCACAGGTGACCCCCCATTCCTTTGCATTACTCTGTGCATTGTAATGTATCCACAGGTACTGTGTATGTATGTTTGAACTGGTGTGTGTTTGTGTGTTATTGTATTTGAGCCCCGCTCAGGCAGTACAGATGAATTTCGTTGTACTCATAATGACAGTTAAGATATTCTATTCTGCACCGAGCTGACCAAGTTTGCAGCTAACATTAGTGTGATCTCCACCCTCCTGCCAAATATGGTCACCTCTGGCTCCAAAAATCCAAGATGGCAGCGGCCAAATGCTAGTATTCAAAATAGGAGTCCATGAACCATTGGTTGATGTCATGGTGGCAATATTTTATACAGTCTTGGGTTGGTGGCAAGCAGCCATACAATAAATGTCCTGTAAAACCCCAAAAAATGAGCTGAAAGAGGCGAAGAAGCGACACAGTTGGGTGATAATTGTTTGATAAAAGCTTGGTCACTGCGACTTAAAGCTTTTATGTCATATTTGATTAATGGAGCTTTGAGCTCTCCAGTCCAGCGGATAAATGTTATGGATGCCATCCCACCCTGTCAGTGTAAGTCATAACATGTAATATGAACTTCTCGTTGCTTTTCTTGCCCTAAATTACGACGTTATTCAGCCTTAACGTCTAATGACAAAGACGGTCCACTGAGACCCGGCCACCTCCCTCTGACTCTGCCATTAGTCAACCGTCAGATAAAGATCAGCGGTCGGGATAAGCGCAGATAAAAGCAGAAAACGACATTATTCGACAGTGTGAATAATTGAAGAGCCTGCAGTCGATTTCCGGAAAAGAAGAGGAAGACTGCAGAGGTGACTATCCTTGTCGGCGGCGGCGTGGGTCTCCACCCCCGACACAGACATCTGCCTCGTCGCAGTGCTCTTGCTGGGTGACAGAGGACAGGTGGGACGTCCATCATCCATGCAGAAAGGACAGAGGAACATTTAAGTCAGCAGGATCCATTGTTCAATGAAGGTCAGCCGTAAGGTGGGAATGAAATAGGGCGACACCGGGGGAGAGCGATAATAGCTCATCACGGCAGAGGTTTCTGATTCGCTGCCATATACTTCATCATGCCCTCTCAACGAGCTCTCCACTTCTGCTTAAGACAAGGTCACACTGTTCGAATCTGGCACCGCACAGTCTCTGAAAACTAATCTAAAGGTTGCGGTGGTTGAAAAAGAGCGACTTCACATGCAGCGTGAGTCCTACCGGAGTCATCAGAGTTGACGGTAAATGTACACACCCATCCATCCACCCAAAAAAACCCTCCACACGCTGGTTTTCCATCACGCTGCTTCAACATCAAACTGCTGTGTTTCCAGTCATGTCGTCTCTGGACAACATTTTTCAGTTTGTTCCCTGCAGACAACATAGGTGTAGCATCAGTTTGTGGTCTGAGTTCAGAAAATACAACATTTAATGAACATTTCAAGTATAATTTAAAGAGGCAATATTTAAGGGATGTAGGTGGAAAACACATTTGTGGGTCATTTCACGACATTTGCATCATATTTGTGGTTTGATCCAACTGCAATGCCATTTAAAAATATTTTTACTGAATGTGACTAAACCCGCAACTAATGATTATTTTCGTTGCAGATTATTTTTCACTTTACTTGTTTAGTCTATAAAATGTCAGAAAATAGTGAAAACGCCCATCTTAACCAGCTGAAACCCGAGCAAATAGGCTGGATTTCTTTCAAAAACAGGGAAGAAGGCAAAGAGTTACAAAAAAAAGACACAAAAAAATCAGGAAGAAATTAGTAAAAAAATTCCCGAAAATTACCTGAAAGAATAATGAAATAAATAAATAAAAAGACTTGGAAAAGTCCTTAGCTTAAGATTAATAAAAAGTACAGCGAAATTAAGTAAAACAAACAAACAAAATAAAGGTAAGGAAAGTTTATAAAACTTAACAAAACAAACAATATAAAAGGAAATAACCTGGAAAAGGTGTTCGAAATATTAAGAATTCTGTGGTTTAATTTTAAATATATAACTATGCTAATTACACACACACACACACACACACACACACACACACACATACACATATATACATATTTATTTAGGAATTTTTCCAAACTTTTTTTAAATTTAAATTAACTAATTTATTGCTCATTGTTTAAACCTTTAAATACTTTTAAAAGGAATCTAGCACAAGAAAATGATATTAATCCAGGTTTCAAGACTTAAATTCTGATAATTTTGTAACGCACACACATTTTATATATAATCATGATAATTTGCCATAATATAGTTTTTCCCTAGATTTTTTTCCCCTTGACATTGTCCTTTAGCTTTTTAAAAAATAATTTTCAAAATCTGTTTTGGTAATTTTTTGTGTCTTTCATGTCTTGCTGAGTTGCTTATTGCCTTTTTTCTCATGTTTCTGAAAGAAATCAATTTTCTGAGGGTTCAAAAGTTTAAATAATTAGCATCTGAAAGCAGCACAAGAAAAGTGACTCCCTCCAGGTTCTCAAATGGTTAACGTCCTGGATCTCAAAGTGATCAGCTAAGTCCAAAATCCGCTGTTCAATTTATAATTATATAAAAGCAACACAAGCAGCAAATCCTCCTGTTTGAGTAACTGGAACCAGCAAATGTTTGCCAATCAAAATCAGAATTTGTTTTCCATCATGAGGAAATCTGTGTTTGATGTGGCTCCGCAGTAAAAACACAGCGCAGAGAGTAAAACAGGGCGGCTGTACTGGAAAAAACACGCTTTCACTGTGTTTTTTTAAAGGGGTTTAAAGGTTCCTGAGTGATAAAGATTGCCTCATATCAATTTGACTAAATAAGGGAAACATAATGGCTGTGGCACTCAAAACACTCGATTCAAGAGACATTTCACTCCAAAATCAAAAATGCATATTTCTCCCATCAGCTCTGGTGCTATTTATACATTTAGATTGTTTTGGTTTGAGTTTCAAAGTGTTGGAAATATATCTGGCTTCTCTCAAATTAAATTGCACTCAGCTTGTGGTGCTCAAAGCGCCAAAAAATACATTTGAAAAACTCAGCAGCAATGTCTCCTTCCAGAAATCATGACCTCATTACACAAAATAATCCACCCAGCTCGCCACTGGCATCATTAGAGGATGATATTTGGTTGAATTTAGGTTCTGATATCACGTGACCAAGATTCAGTGTCAGAAAGTCTAATGCCAGCGTCAGTTTGACATAAAATACTGACAGATGGAGTTTAAAAACAAATCAGCATATGGTTAGGGAAAGACTGTGGCAAACTGCAGATCTTCTGCCTCACTGCATTTAGGCTGCACTCATTCCTGCATTGGCACAGTTTTTGACGCACATGTGTCCAAATACATAGCAGCTTATAGGAATCAATAAAAGGTGGTCGTCTGTCTCTTGATCTTAAGATTTAGATTTTTTGGACCACTTCACATGACACATACTCATGTGCTCCCACTCAGCATGTTGGCAAAACGTCCTGCTAATCATCCACTCTTGAGAACGCACAATTTACTGTTTCCCCTCCTTCATTTATGCATCTTTTATAATGATGCTCGAGAACGCTAAAAGGGTTTTCCCCCTGCTTTCGCTCATTATTTGATTTGAAAAGTCTGCTGCGGGGCGGCTCTGTGATTGTGCTGCTGCTGACATTTGTTTTTGTGCCGTGGTGCGTTCAGAGCTGTGGGAACCTCCAACCTCTCGACGCTGATGATCAGCAGCCTTTTTATTTGAAGCGAGAACCCAGTTCACGTATCCCTCTCTCGCATTGTTTAGTTATTGTTTGACTCCTGGGCTTGAGTTCATATCCAAGCTTGTTAATGTAAAAATTGTTCAGCGGACAGAAACTTAAACTGATACTCGACCCAAAATCTATCTCTTGAATATAAAACACAGCTTCCCTGTAGGCTTGAGAGGGAAAGTGGTTTTATCCGTTGTGGAAAACAGTGTTCAGCTTCAGTTATATTGATTCATGTCGTTTTCATGTTTGAAAAATGTATCCAAAACTTCAATTAGATCTTCACAAACACCCCCTGCAACAAAGCTCATTGTTTTGTCCATGTGTATGCTCAGTATGGTTAAATAAGACGGCTTCTGTCCCAGTCCTCAATCGGGGCTAATCAGCAGGCACATGTGTTGGTTTGACCTGAATGGCAGACAAACAAATTCAGGAGGACACGACTGCAGCAGGTAACAGGTCAAAACTGGAACAAGAAACAGGTGGCTGGACTCAAACGGCAACATAAAAACTCTGACAGCGTGGCCGGCAGCAGGCGGAGCTGTGCTGGGAAAAATACTGAAGGGCGGTGATTGGAGAATTGGGAACAGGTGAGCAGAGAGGATCTAGAAGTCAGGTGACTGGTGGGAAAGTTTGAGGGCGTCTGGTGGATGGATGGGGGATGACAAGTCTGCAGAGATCCAAGAAATGCTTGAGGCCTGAGGGGAGGAGAGGAGGGGCGGACAGAGAAAAATAAACACAGAGGAAGATATTGTGATAAGAAAGCTTTTTACCTCGACTTTGGCCCCTTTCACTCACGCTCTGCAACCCTGAACTTATCGAGACCTTCCCTGGAGGAGCTGTATGTGAGAGTGTCCGAACCTGCAATAGAAATATAATCTGTGGGTTTTATTCTTTCATGGATGCATTCTGTTCTGATCTTATTTTAGTTTTCTGTGCAGGTTTTATTATGTCTTTTTGTATTCTGATGTGAAGCACTTGGTGAATGTAGTTTCTTTCATGTAAAGCACGTTGAGCTGCAGCTTTCTAGTATGAAAGGTGTTGTACAAATAAAGTTTATTATTATTATTAATAATCTGGTGCAAGGCCACGAGATGCTTTATAAAGTAATGATGAATTTTAAAATCAAACAGAAAATTAACATGCAGCCAGTGTTCAGTTTTTAAAACAGCCGTAATGTGAGCTCGCCTTCTGGTCTAACGATCCAAAAACAGCACGATGTCCAGACCACAGTTTACACACTTTTAACCACAAGCACAGTTAGTGATGTGTTGTATTATTTGAAGTTTAAAGGTCGAGTCTGTGGGTTTTAGGGGAATATATTGACAGAAATCAAATATAATTTCATAAGTATGTTTTAAAGCTTAAAGCCTCCTGCAGACTGTGAGATTTTTGCAATCCTACGAGTTCAGCGCAGCGACATGGATCTTAAAAAACGTGGGTATGACATCAAGTTTGTTGTATGCAGACTGTACAATGACATCAGCTTCTGAAACACAGACTACGACCAAAGTCCATCACCGTAAATACGAAAGAACAATACGTTGCTGGCGCGTGTCGTCCATCTACTGTAGAGGTGAGAGAAAAATGTAAACAAACAAAGTGAGCTGTCGCTATAGAGGCATTTATGTGTGTCGGAAAAGGTCTGAAGAGGAGGAGGAGGAGAATGTGGACGCGGCCGTGGCGGCAAAAGAGTCCAACTTGGCGTGACAATTTTTCAACAAGAGCTCGAAGTATTTATGAGCATTTACCAGCATCTAACAGTGTGGTGCTAATCAGTGCGTCTCCTCATCCTGCATTTCTATTGGTTGGTCAGTAGATGTGTGTCATCACAGCAGTCACACGGTGAGATGCTCATCCTAAATTTTTGACACCGTCAGAATTTTATCCCAGGCTGCCTTTGATCGCAGAACCGTAACAACGATCATCCTTGAACCTCCCTCACTGTGCGACGCAGGACCACCGTTTTAAAATCGCAGTGTGTACCGGGCTTTAGTCAGAAGTCGAATCCTAAATCTGTTGCAGCTGATAAATTTCATTCTTTGGTAGAAAAAAACAGACAGGAAGTGAACACTGGACTCCTGCATGAAAGTCAGAGTTTTGTTGGATCCATCTGTTGTGTCGTTACTGGCAGCGTTTTAAACTGACGTGTATCAAACATCCAGCGTTACACAATAGCACCACGAACACTTCTGCTCAGCTGATGCCTTCCTACGCCGTATCATGCGGATGCGAAAGGTGGCTTTTGGCGTCAAGCTCTGCAAAAGCAAAAGCATTTGACAGCTTTTGAATGAGAACAGGTCAAAACTGATTAATTGTGGCTCTCTGATTTGCTTTCCTGACATGCACCTCTGAAACGAGTCACTTTAACAGTTGACTCTTGGAAAAAAAAACACCAAACGCAGGGTGGGCAGTGATTAAAATCAAATCTGTGGTTATTAATATTTATATTCATTAAATATGCGAGCACACAGTTAGGGGTACTGGGACAAACAGTAGCCACCAGATTCAGACCTAAAACAGGGCATTTTCAGTATGACTCCGGGTCTCAGTTTTTAACCCATTCACACGTTCTGATCATCTTGACACGGTCCAGGTCGGCTTTAAATTGGAGCGTAAATCATTTATCGTGACCTTGTCTTCATCAACTGATAGCCTTAAGTGATTAACTCAAGTTTGCTACAGTTTAATTTCCCTGCTTTCCTCTTTTTTCCCTCTCATGTGAAGCAGAAGCCGGTAAGAGGCTTGGACACAACTAAACACCACATGCTGAGCAGAGAACTAAAGTCCTCATTTACACACTCTGGCACGCTTCCCAGGCAAAACACACTCTTTTTTTTCTGCTAATGTTTTCTTGCTCCCGGTGTTCTTTGAGCTCTATTTCGTTTCTGATTAATTCCTCCTTCCCTGATTAAAACCTTGTTTCTGGTTAATAAGCTGAGGAGATAAGTGAACAATAACAGAGAATTTATCCTGAAGAAAGCAATATTCCGTCGCCTTTTTCCAACAAGCAACTACTTGATCCCAAATAATAATTAGTTTCATATTTTTGGATGAGGCGAATATCAAAGCCCTCCTGTTTCCTATCAAGACCAATTATTTTAATAGGAAATGACATCATCTAAGGGCCAAGGTGGGCCAGTAACAGAACAATCCTCCCCTGCCCACTGGCACGCATACATAGCCACTCTATCCCCCGACTTTTTCGCTCTCAAACTCAAATTAAGTGTATTTCCTTACGAGTCTGCAACAACAATGGCCAAAAAGCGATTATTGTGGGCCTTGTGCAGACACAGCTGGATGGCTCTGGGAGGAAAAAAAAGAAAACAAATGAGTAGAATTCCCCTGAAAGAAGCCTGTTATTAATTACAAAAGGTTGATGGGGATGTCTTGAGTCGCCTGAGCCTCGGAAAGCAGCGGGATCAAAGGAGAAATGAGGGATGACAAATAACCTGCAGCTGCCTGGAATTCAAGAAGTGAGACGATTCGAACGCTTAAAAAAAGGGAGGAAAATACATATAACATACCCGAGAAAGATAAATGGACAGACGGATTTATAGCGAGAGACACATTTCTATTGGTTTTTTATTCATCATCTGCACCCTGACATTAAGAAACGTTTTGCGAAAAAATATGACAATAAATGAATAAAACTGTCGAACAGCACCGATTAAGATCAGGTTTCTCTTGCGGTTACAGCACCCACTGAAGTAATTGCTCACAAGTCTCTCAGCCAGCTATTTTCCTCTGAATTTTAATGGCATCGCTGACAAAGGACAACTGGGGCAGCCTATTTTTCAGTTTGAGTCTCTGTTATTATTCTCCCCGGTTCAATGTGTCACTAGTGCGCTGTCAATGGAGCTGTCACTTTGACAAGCTCGGGGCTTCGGTGAACGGAGAGCTGTTAGAAACGCAGGAAACTGAATCTCCCCTCTTCAATACAGACTTCATTTCTTAACATGTGATCTCCGCTGGCTTTGGGAAGCTTCCCAGCTCCACGCACAGCATGATGTCCCGACCGCCATTTAACACACTTTTAACCACAAGCACAGTTAGTGCTGTGTTTTATTATTTGTGGTTTAACCCTTTGAAACCTAGATGATCTTTTTTTTGTGCTGCATTCAGGCGCCCTTCACATATATTTAAACCTTTGAAAAAATGTTCACTCACATTACGAGTGTTATGTAATGTAAAATTGCAAGAAACTGCTAAAAGGACGACAAGAAAACAACCTGAAAATTAATGTTTAAGACAAAGGAGAGACATAATTAGAAAATTACCAGAAACAAAAGGGGTAAAAACTGTAGAAGATTTATTAAATCTATTTATATAATTAATATTTGAATTATATATTCAAAATTTGTCACACATTTTTTTTCAGAATTTTTTTCTGATTTTTTTTCCTTATTTGTTTTTGTTTTTTAGTTTCCCTTTTTTTGTTGCAAATTTTCAGTTAATTTTCTTGTAACTTTTTGGGTCATTTTTTGTGAAGCTGCTCCTTACCTTCCTCCCGAGTTTTTGAAAGAAATGAAGCCAGTTTATGCAGGTTTCAAAGGGTTGAAGTTCCAGTCTGTGGGGTTTAGAGGGATATATTGACAAAATTGAACATAATATAATAAGTATGGTTTTTTTTGGTTTTTTTTAGTGTCCATACATTTTTTCTGAGTCGTAGGGGCAGCAGTACTCCTGACGTCCCTCTCCTCACCAACACTTTTCAGCTCTTTCTGGGAGATCCTGTGGCGTTCCCACAAAGGTTGTCGGCGTGCTTCGTCCATCTACGCCGCTGTCGTGGTAAGCCCTCACTATCGTTGCATTTATTTATGTCGGAAAAAGTCTGAATAAGAGGAGGAGGAGAATGTGGACATGGTCATGGCGAGGAAAAGAGGCCAACTTTGCACAACGGTTGGTCAGTAGACGTAGGCCATGGCAGCAGTCAAACACTGAGATTCTCATCCCAAATTTCTGAATTGTCAGACAACGCAACATAGGATCACCGTTTTAGAGCCACGACCAAAGATATCGCCACCTTTCTTTGATGAAGGTCATCTTTCATCTGAGGCAGCCTAAAAACCACACTCGTGTGTACTGGAGGTCACCAAATCACATCATCTGCAAATGTGTCCAATCACCTGAAAATAATATAATAATAATAATAATATTTGTGTTTTTGTTATCTGAGAAGTAGCTGTTTATATCTACACAGAGAGCAGGTCTTCATCCACGGAGATGAAGCCCAGAAGGGACAAACCAAACACTCGCTCCAGATAAGGATGAAAGTTTTTGAGTTGGCCAGCATAATTAAAAGCCCCTCAACTATAAGAGCATTGGAGAAACACTCATTTGTAACATGAAACTGCTTCATTCAGTGTTTTAAATATTTAGGAAGGAAGAGACTTCTGCGGATAATTCACCTCCTGGTAAAAAAAACCTTCTCAACGTGTCGATCTGAAGTGATCAGAGAAACAAGGTGACAGAAATTTTAGCCGGGAGTTATCAGCTGACAATGCAGAAGTTTAAAACTGGTTGCAAACTGCAGTCGTCACAACTAGATGCCACTAAATCCCACACACTGCTCCTTTAAAAGGTTTATTATGCTATTCTGAAACAGACTCTGTATAAAAAGACTGGTATAAACTGTAAAAGTGTCATAATTTTGAAAAAAAAAGATTAAATTCCTTTCCTTTGAAGAGAAGTGTAATGGGCTTTTATGTTACCTTTTGTTACACTGATATATCAGATATCTCAAATCTGGAACAAAGCTCTTCATGTGCAGACTGAAACCAAAAAAAAAAGAGAGAACATTCGAGTTAAATCAAAGAAAACTGCCAGCGTTGTGACAAGCGATGGAAATCTTTCATCCTCTTTCACCGACTGTCTTTTAAAGCAGAAACACACACGGTTTAATTCCAGCTTCATTTTCTACCTGCTCATGCCCACTTCTGCATACTTTGGAAGGAGAGCATGAGATGATTGAATTATTTGGAGCAGGCGGTGTATTTGTCTTGCTGAGTGGCTTCATGTGTCTGATGGGGTTAAGTGGTTGGAATCTCCAATTCTGCGAGGAATGCTAAACTGGAGTCACGCTGCTTTCACGAGGTTGACAGGAAATTGCATTCATTTATCTTTTTTTTTTTTTCCTTCTCATATGTCATGAGGTTTGTAGGGGAGATGCACAAGTGACTGAAAAACATCAGTAATATTAAAACAATTAGCAAAGGGTTTGTTTATAAGGAAATCTTTTTTGTGTACAAATTTGCAACATATTTTAATAAAATAAATGTTAATTTGATATAAAGTCTCAACACAGATGGAAATTAAAAATAAACGTTGCATTCTTCTGTGAAACTGACAGATTGTGGTAATTACATGAATTGGATCTGCAGTTTTCTGGTGTTTATTAGCAAACAGCTAATTTAAGGCAACAGCTACTGAAGCAACGGTTTGGCAAGAGGAGCTCCATTTTTTTGTGAAACTTTTTATAGTAACTCAAAGGGGGAGCCAGGGGGAGTATCCAATGAGGGAGCTGGGTGACACAATTTTGTTTCACAAGCTGGAAAATTACACATTAAAGGGTGGCATAAAGCCTGCACAGAGGAGGCTAGAGTCCAAAATGTGCCCATTGGGCTTGACACAATATCACAAAACACAAAAAAAAACCTAAAAAAAAAAACTATTTAATCTGAAAAACACTTTAATTTAAGAAACCTTTAATTAATTTAAAAAAAAAAAAACTTTAGTTAAAAAAATTAATCAAGTTTTTACAAAACACTTAAAATTAAAAAAAGATATGAATTCAAAATGTCATTTAATTCAAAATGTAAAACACTATAATTAGAAAATCATAAGATACCACTATTAAAGTCACATAAATGGGAACCAGTAAAAAAATAAATTAATAAAATAATTAACTGAAAAGTCCTCAGTCATACCTCCTGGGAATAAACTTTTGAAATAGAAAAAAAAATAATTCTCTCTCTATCCTGAGTATAACCACCTATTTGACTGGAGATATTTTTTTAATTAAAATGTTTTGTGACACGACTGGTTACATCATTCCTCTTAATGGAGCTCGGTGGATGTTCGCTGATTTGCTCTTTGAGGCGGTCTCACCTCGATATAAATGTCACATTATTATAATAACTGTGAATCAAATGGCTCCCTGTAATGTGAAAGTGTTGCTGGAATAAACAGTTTTTGGTTTTTGTTTTTGCATCTTTCAGCTTCCAGCTCATTGTTTCCTCCATTTAAAAACTGCTGATTTTATGTAAAACCACAGATGTTTTCCCAGCGTGATACATGAGCGGTGGAAACCCCAACACAGATACTTTTCTCTGAAGCTGGTGAACCACAGCTACAAAAACACCAGAGAAAACTGGACTAACGTTCATCAGGTGGAGAGAAACAAGAGTCCGATGGGATGATCATGTTGCTCTGAGTGTGCTTGTGTTGAAGTATGAAATTTTTTGGCCACGGAAACCCAGTACATTTGTTTCAGAAACCACTTTCTGTCCTCTTGTGGTCGAAAAAAATCAAAATGAAACCAGCCAGACTTAGCTGCAAGCAGGACACATTTTTTTTGTTTGTTTTTTTAGGAATGAGAAACCTCAGCTTGACTCATCTCCGCCACATAATCCTCCCCTGGTGGGAAAACCCTTTTTATTGCGCATGAAGTTTTAGGCATTATGTTCATTTGTTATGCTCCAAATCTGTAAATACCTGCTGCTTCTTGTTGTTTGTGCATTAAACACTCTGTGAAAATTGGGGGCACCGGCGGTTATGTTACCAAAAACCATTTAGGAAACCAGAAACAGCAGCGACCAATTAAAAGCCGTAAAACAACACCAACGACGAGGGACGACAGAGGTTTGCTGATTGAATTAATGTGTGCATTTAGAGACTGTGCCTGGTAATAGCTGTGCTAAAGTCCTGTAACAAGCTCAGAGAGTCAAATAAACTGATTTAATTTGTGATGTTAGCATTAAAAACAGATGAAAAAAAGGAAATGAGATGTACTTCACATAAAAGCTCTAAGAATACTAATGATTTAAGGAGGTAGTAGTAGAAGTTTATTCAGAACATGTGAAAAAACATGTACAAAAAAAAAATACAATCATAACGTAGTGGACAGACATAAAAAATACATTACAAAAGAAGACGAGAAAAATCCATGACTTAATAAAAGTCGAAAGCTTTCACATCAATTTAAAGCTATACAATAATTAATTCTCTCGACTTATTCTAATATATTATCTTACTTACTAATAATCTTTATCTTACAAGATATAAATTAATTACAAAAATATTAACCTTTATAGAAATATAAATTCTTACATATAAACCTTATTCAAAAATATAAAAATGAATTGCTGACATATTAATTTTATTAAAAATAATCTGTTTCTTTTTAATTCATTGTCAAATTGCAACAGCTATGCCTCACCTAATCAATCAATATGTATGTATATATACATATACACATACTAATACACATTCATGCACACAAATACATTCAGCATATATACAAATGCATACATACACACACACATCTCAAGGCAACACAAAAGAGAATAAATAACAAAATAAATAATAAACGGTAAACAGTAAACACCGGGTGATAGTCAAACACCCTCTTCATCTCTATATTTAGTGAAAATAAGTAGATATTAATATTATATATCTCCTCTTAAACTGATTAATGTTCGGACATTCCTCAGAGGTCAAAGTTTCCACAAATCTGGGGACATATCCATAGAAACAGACAGGATAGAAAAGGACAATGAAATGTGTGTTGTGGTCATTTGACTGGAACAAAATGAAGGGACAACTGTTCAGTTTTTTATTGTGACAGGAAACCTCGACATCTACAAACTCTGACCTTTATGGTTCCCTGATGACATAACCTGCTGGACACTGACTTTTCTCCGAGTAAAAGTATGAGGCTGTGGTTTCAGTGAAATTTCTCCACAACTGTTGATTTAATTGCCCCGAAATTTGGTGAACACATTTGTGTCACCACCAGGAAGAAAAGTTTTAATCATCACAAACAGCAACATGTTGCATTGGCTCAAGATTTGGTACGGACATTCATGGTCCCCAGACGATGTATCCTAATAACTTTGGTGATCCACTGACCTTTTCCTTCGGTGACACCAGGAGGTTTTTATTTTTATTAAAACACCTCAACAACTATATTGAATGGATTGCTGTGACATTTGATGGAGATATTGGGATGAACTGTAATAAATTTAATCCCCTGAACTTTTATCAAGTGTCATCATCAGGTCAAAATTTCATCCCATCTCATTTCATGACCAAACACCTGCAAAAATATTGACATTCTCATCACCCTTAGCTCTACTTAAGCCTCATTTCCACTGCACGAAAACCTGTTAACACCCACTAATATCTGGATTTTTGATGTGTACCATTGGCATTCACACCTGGGTTAAATGACTTTGCAGAAGTTACAGGTATTAAGCACAAAATTCAATTAAATTAAAAAATAACCCCATACACACAGAAAAGCATGCTTGTCTGCAATGGGAACAGAGTCTGCAGCTTATTTTTAGCAGGTTTACTCATTAGAAAACCCGTGTGCACATGCTAATTTTGATGCAAAAGAGGCATTTCTGTTTGGTGTTAATTATCGTCATTGTCATGCACAAACCTCATATCTCTACATTTTAATATTTTCTTTTTTTTCATAAATTAATTCTATCAGTCCCTGTTAACGTCTATCAGTGGGTTTTACCACTGATAGACCAATGTATTTTTTTAAATAAATCTCCATTCGATCCTTTTAAAAACACAACGTTTTTTTCTTCTAATTCCTGAAAAAAACAGAAATTTTGGAGATAGGAGGTTTGCGTCCGACAGCGGCGATATGTTGATATGCTCACATGCTAATGAAGATTTCTAAACTTTAAAGAATTTTTGCCTGTATTAACCTGCCAAAATGAGTTTATGCAGCCGCTGCTATATAATGAGTTGTTTTTTTTAAGTTTGACAAAATGTCACAGTTGGGTTAATGTATTTTTTGAGGTGTTTCTGTGGGACTTTGAAGTGTGTGCACATAATTAAATCCTGAACAGGAGAGCATTGAGGAATCTGCACACATACAGTCGGGATAGTGGCTTCCTTCTCAGTGCTTTTCTGTTCTTGTAGATAACATAAGTAATGCATTTAAATGATCTGGCCTGCAGACGAGCAGTGTGTGTCGTGATTTATGGATGGATGACGCCACAGATCCGGACCACAAGACTTCTTCGTGCTAATGTCATCAAAACAAGACAGCTGCTGCAACGACCCCAAATTGCACTCTGTAATGTCCTCACCTCTGAAGCTGTGAGGAGGAGACCGGACCCCACAGCATCACGAATAAATACAAATAACACAAACATGGCGACGGACAACACAGCTTTTCATTTCACACCGCTTATTTTAATTTCACTTCAGTCCCTTGGTAATACTCGTCAGGGTACAATTCAATAAAAAAAACCCTCATATAATTCATTTTCTTTTAATTTGAATCACACCCTTCAGCCATTCTCAAGGGGAGCCATCTGTTCCCAAATTTTTTCTCTCTCTCCTCATTTTTTTCTGCGTAACTGAAACGTGGAACAAAAGGCACACAGCTCTTGCTTTAGTCGCTCAATCCGCTGACACAAAAATTGCAGCACTGTGTCAGATTAAGCACAAAGCTTGAGGTTAAAGCTCACTCATCATCCGTGGTAGAGGTTATGCGGCCAGATGTTTCAAGTCTACGCCGTTACGGGGGAGCACATTGCTCTTGAGTTATGTCCAATAAATTTCAGTCGCAAAAATCCCTCAGTGAGATCCCGCTCTTGTTTTTTTTTTTTCAAGTGTTACACCATCTTGGCTGTCAGTGAGTACATAGTCTCAGAGAATTAGCCAACCTGGGCCAAATTGTTTCCATCTCCAGGAACACAGAGAATTGGGTCTCCCAAGGCTCCACTGTATGTGAGGAAAATGTAATACTAGAGGCCTTGTAATGGATTGGGCTGTCTACTTCTCTGTATTGTCTTTTCAATACGCACCTCAGCGGGCAGTACAGCGTGTCTACACCGCGAGCCAGTGCTGAAGCAATGTGGTGAAATGAGCCTGTTGTTGACTCGCTTTGTTCTCCCTAAAGTCTGAGCCAGAAAGGCAGCGCACTCTGCTCCAGTGCTCTGAAGCTGTGCGAAGAAAACTCCTTTTGGTTACTCAAAACGTCAACATTAACAGAGCAGGTCTCGTTAATAATTAAACCCCATCATGGTCAGATATTATTCAAAAATTATTCTATCTAAGGGTTCATTTTAAAATGCTAATTATAAGTAAAAATGAACGACCAAATCTTTTGGAATGAAAATTTGCGTTCCCTCGGACAGTGAAGGAGCGACCCGCCTCTCTCGGCTTTACTTCACATCTGATTGCTTGCCCTAACTTTATTTTCCTAAACCTAGTTTAAAAAGAAATGAAATTTTAAGGTGATCCATCCATCCATTTCAGCATATTCGGAAGTTGTCAAATAGCAGAGGTAACTAGGACGCAAACTTGCAAATCCTGGGATAGCGAAGAAATGACCCGCCCTATATTAGGGTCATGACCTTCAGGGCGAGCCAATCAGACGCAGAACAAGCCGCCCGTTTTCACTCTGTAACAGAACAACGTATCCTCATACAAAGGTTTGTATGATATCATGCAAATCCGCACCCATGCTTGAGGAAAAGTTATGTGCAGAACGTAAAGTTACAGAGTTTAGGTTTCGGCAAGTTACTGTGTTTTGGTTTGGCTTGTGAAAGGTGTCCAAACACAAGAAAACTGGTGTGGATCCATGTTTTAAAGGGTTAAATATCCACATTTCCAAACACTGGTTCTCAGGGTAAAGTCTCGCGTTTTGGGACCACTTACTTCTTTATTCTCTCCCCCGTCGGTGCATTGCTCATGGAATCGCACCCTTCCTAAACATGTGGGTTACACGCAAATTACTGGCTCATGATTACGCAGGATATACGTGAATTTTGGTGGAGTATTTTGTAGGAAAACATCTGAACAATGTATGAAATCAGCCTGAACAGAGTGCCACAGTGAAAAATGACACCATATCTTAGAAAAAGTAACAAAACTCAGTTATCTTGAAACATTTACATATATCAACTCAAAGAAACTGATACTGTGCAAACAGTCTGTCTACCCATCGCTGCTAACTGCTAAATATATCGTATAATGAGATTTTCAGCTTTTACAAATTCCCTGCAACTTTTAAAATATACAAAAAAAAAATCTAAATAGTTATACAACCTGAGCTTTGCACCCAGGGAAAAGATACTTTCACATGCAAGGTGAGCTAAAAATATTTATGAGCCATTTTATGCAAAATGCGATTCAGTGCACGTATGAGAGCCAACGAGCGTCTGCAAGAGGTTAGAGATCAGCTTTTGCGATTGGAGAGTCACCAGTTCCCGGACTGACTGGGAAAATGTGGTTAGGAGAGGAAAATAAATTAATAATGCTTCCCGCTCCCTCAACAAGCAGCGTCCTCATAAGAGCTCCATCAGAGCTGCTCAGCGAGCGGCAGAAAGCAGACCGTGGCGGTGCCGGGAAGTGGCGGGAGTGGGCTGAATGAGGGAAGAGAGGGGCGACGCCGTGCCCAGCCGCCATTCCCCGGATAAATTAAAGCTCGAAACAAACTCATGGAGATGCTCTGAGAGATTACGTTACACCTATCAGGAAAATGTGATCCAGCTCCCCGGAGTGGGATGTGTCTATAGAGTGGCATTTAACCGAAAATAGTGCTGATGTGAAGCAGACCTGATTTTTTCCCCTCCTGGTCCATGCCTCACGGCGCTTTGTTAAGATATAAGGAATTTAAAATCTGTTAAGAGCTTAAAGTTCTACATCTGCTCGCTGTGATAAATAAATCAAACTTTGTTGACAGCACCGCTAAGTTTTGATTTAGATTGTCGCAGATGTGTCTCTTTGGTGAGTGACTTTCCCATAAGGCTTTGCAATCTGTATGCAAAAGGATATACATTTTTTTATTTTCCCTTCAGTTGATAAATGAACAAGCCTCTCTGTTGTCAGCTCCTATTTGTCAGGTGAGGGGTTACCGGGCCTCCTGTATGTAAAAATGGAGCACATTTGTGCCGTCGCGTGATTCATCCGAGAGTTTAACTCATCTATTAGGCCTCTGATGACACATTCATCTGATGGAGCAGGAGGGATTCAACGGGAAAGCAGCGGCAGTGTTTAAACGCATTAGCTCCTGTTTGTGTGATAACGGCGGAGACGCAGTCGACTCTACAAGCGCTGTCACATTTCTCTGCTTGCGCATTCGCAGATATCGAAGTGGAGCGGCGCGCTGCGTGTTACCGTGTTGCTGCAGATAAGGCTTCAGGGAAATGCTGTGTTCATCACTTTACAGGAGGAGTGAAATAAGATGGTGTCTCGCTGTCGCCCTGCCGGCAAGTGCAGATCTCATCAAAGAAAAAAAGGGGGCCGTCTGGAAAAAAGATCTCCAAAAAAAGAGAAAGTGTTGGCGCTGTGTCGGTGTCACCTCTTCGTTTTGTCTTACCTCGATGTTGGCGGCAGCTTCTTTCAGACTCTGTAAATCCAACTTGTTTTGTCCCTCTGTGAGTTTTTACTTCTCTTGTTCCTTCCTCAGTTGTTGTGAAGATGAGTGTGAAGCGGCTTTTTTCAGCCGTGTTTTGTACTAATGATCCTCCACAGACCTGAGGCCTTGTTGATAAGTCAGACGCTGCAGTTTCCTCAAGATTCACAACAAAATCTCTTTGTCTTCTGCTCGCCTCTGCGTCCTTGTTCCCATTCTGTAGCGTCTGCATGATATTTTGTCCTGTTCAGTTTGAAAGTTCTTTCTTGTTGCTCGCAGCTGCAACCAAGTCTAAACTGTCTTGATGCTTTGTGGGTGAAAAGAAGCCTCAAGGCTGAAGACGTTTGGTTGAAATGAGAAAGATTTTCAGACTTAGCAAAGATGCTCAGACGTCTTTTCACCTGCTAATCACCATACGGTAATGGCGTTTCGCAGGGAACCACATGAATGCACACATGATAGAGAGATAACCCCATTCATGGAAGAATCTTTTCTAAAATACCCTTAAGCGCCACGTGAGACAGCTGCTGGATGAAATGTGCTTTGTGTTTTCGGGTCTATTCAGTTGTTTGAGGTTGTATTTTTCTTACTCCTGTGGATTAATTTGCAGAGGGAAGATGAGGACAGTATTTCCAGTACAGCTGCAATATCCAGTCCCTCCAGGATTTGCTTTTTTTGGAGATTGTTGCAGCCCAAAATGTCTGATTTCATGTCAGCTTTACTAAAAAGTTGTAATGCATTCTGCAATGTCTTTAGGCTTTTTGTTTCGACAAAAATCATAAAAATGGTTGCATTTTTTCAATAATTCATTAAAAATTGAAAGAGACATGTTCCAGTGAGAATAAAACCGCACTGTTTGTTACTGAAGCACTGAGCTTGTTATTTATGCTACAATAACACCACCAATAACCATGCATATTTTATCTGACTTACCTGATACTTTCAGCACATGCAAGAAATCTGGATGCAATAGCCTCTGTCACGGGGATTTGTCTTGTCTGTTCACGACTTTCAGCCTTTCTCCAGATGTGCTTTGCGGTAGCGTTGTGATGCAACACAATCAAAAGTCATCAATCAACAAATGCAAAACAGTTTACCCCCTACTTCGTGCAGAACATCAGGGAATTGCCTTGCAAAGCCTTAAGCAGTCATTTTTGTTGGCAAACGCTCACGTCTGCATCTTCACAACCAGAAAGAAGGAAGTGAGTTTGGTGCAGTGAGTGGGGGAACGTTATGACTGGTGAAACTTATCAGAAAATACACCAATTGATCAAATTTGTAAAAGTATTGCGGCACTCAGACAAAATTGGGAGGTCGCATAGAATTCACAGTGATCGGTCGAGTATGCAATTGCAACATCGCAACTTTCAGTTTAAATATCCCTAACTATGAATGGTGTCTGTGAAAGATGATCATATTTTTAAAAAATCGTTTTTTGTGTTCTTCTTGCAGTTAGCTTCCTTAAAATGACTGATATTGAAATGCAAATAACACATGAGCTATAACATGGTTTAATATCTTACTGATTCCCACTGAATTGGGTTCAAACCTCAAGAACGCAAACTTTCGATGTGAATGCCCTTTGAGACAATAAAATGTACTTACTTACTGTACTTGTAAAACTAATGCATGTTTAATCATTTTAATACTGTGCTTTTTCTTCAACATACATTATGCAGTTTTCTCACACTTTGGTGTCTCTCCATCAAAGTATCAGCAAAAGACAGAGTAATACTGTCATTGCAGTCAGTTTTCTTGGTTATGATTCGTTCATTGTTCATCCTTCAGGTTTTTACCAGTAGCTGAATGATCTAATATCTACAAAAAAAGATACAGACCGAGTTCTTGATAAAAATAACTGACTTGTCTGGGTTTGAACAGTGTGGAAAACTGTTGATCAGGTTGTTTTCAGACTTTTTTAATGCGGAAAAGTTATATATTATACCTTTCAGTAAAACTTTGAATGGACTTTCACTTGTTACGTTTGGCTGGCACTAACCACAACCTTTAGGGTTTATTGAACAACTTGAAAGTTTTAATGAACTTGCTGCTAATTTGTTGTTGCCTTCATGATGTTGTTTCATTGGTAGTTTGCCTGTAGAGTCTGGTGTGGTTTCTTCACTGTGCTGAGTCGGCCTTGGCAGGGTGTGGTGCTGACGGAGCCAGCGGTGAACAACTTTCCTTCACTGGTGCCGATTGTGGTGAAAGCTTTGTAGCGTTCCTCTTAGTTAACAATGAAATACCTAATCATCATTATGTTCAAACCTTCCAGCTTCTTCAGCCTCCCATCATATATTCAGAGCTTAAAATCCGAATACACAAGGTCGATTTTGTTCGTTTAATAAGATCCATATGGCACCAATTTTTGCTAATATCTCACTTAAGCCCTCTTGTTTTTCTTTTGCTATTATTTAAATCCCTACATTATACAGCATACGTAACAAGTGATGAAACCTGTGTGTAAACTCACTGTCGTTTGTTCGACTTCAATTTGCTTTAATGTTTTTAATTAAAACTCTTGAAATAAAAATTGATGTAAACATGTTCTGCCATGAATGATGCAGCCACCCTCACAAACATGCAGTAGCAAATACACAAACATGTTTTGGCATGTTGGAGAGATGAAAGCGTTGCAGCAAAGCAACACAAGCATTCGCGTGGGAGTAGCGCTACGGGCTACAAGGGAGGAAGATGAAAAAAAATACCTGCGAGTCCAATGTCAGATTATCAAACGCCAAAGCATGCAAAGCAAATTGTAACTCTGCTACACGGCAGCACAGATTCTTTGTAGATGTCTTTCTCCATGTAGATGCTGCACAGGTAAGCAGCAAATTAACACAAACTACAAGGCTCATGTGCTCCTCTGATGCACTCCTTTTTGTTGTTGAACCCTCTGTTCCTCAGGACCTTTGCTAAAATAACGTTTCTTTTTTTCATGCTGTAATTTAAAAAGTTTGGAAAAGTTTCATCAAATCTAACTCTGCTGCAAAAAAAGAGAAGTAGAAGGGCACTTGGAGAACTCAGATCATCACCAAGGCCAAATGCATTTTCTTGCATTGTAAATGAAAGTGAATAATTTGTGTATCTGCCTGGTTATTTGGAGCCAAAATTTCATGGGTTCGTCCTTGGCCCATGCTGTACCCTTCCATGAAGTTTCATGAAAATTAGGGGTGTAATTTTCCTGCTGACAAACAAACAAAAAACATAGCCTCCTCCTTGGTAAAAAGAATAGAGACACTGTTGTGTAGTGCTTTACTAACTGGCCTAACTTGGCTTTTCTACTTTCGTGCCTCTGCTGCATTTTCAGCTCTTACTTCTTTTAGTAAGCTATTGGTACCTTTTAGCAGTCAGTTAATTATCTGCTAATTTAAGCCATACAAAAAGGTCCCTCAGGAAAATAAAAAACTGGTTTGGAATAAGAAGTCCTGCACATATTTTTCAGGGTCATATTCGTCCTGCAGGACTTGTTTATATCACACGATAAATGAGGAATAAAGGAATGACAAATCTTTACTTGTCTCATAGTTATTGTGTTAGTAATTTTTCTTTGTAACATCAGTGTATTGTACATTTTCTGGAAGTTCAAACTTCTTGAGACCAACCAATATATCGTCCTATCACTGGTTTGCCTATCATATCCCTGATATGTTGTCCAATATGTAATGGTACAAACATTGTTATTGAACCCTTTTTAAGAACACAACACAGAAAAAAGATGCTTGAAAGATTCATGATTATTAAATCCCCAAAAATCCAATATCAGTCGGGCTCTACTTATTCAACTGATAAAATGAGAAGTTTGTATCTACCTTTGGCTAATCTTGTGAATTTTATATTTTAAAGGAAAAACGGTTCCTAACACTGATGCAAAACTAGTATAAATTCAATATTCCTATAAAATAGACTGCTAATAGAGTTGTGAAGAAAGATGAGCTTTTTAAGAGCCGCTGGTTCCAACAGTAAAAAAGTCCAGTTAATTTCTCTCATGGATAATGTTACGTGACTCACAGCTGAAGCACTCTGGCTTGAATGGACATGAAACTCTCCCAGCTGAATCATCAGAAAATATCTGGTTATTTGATTTAAAAACAAACAAATGAACGTGTACATTGAAGAGGTGGCAATTAACTATGACTCTCATGAGAACTCATACTTGAACTGCGATCGAGTCAATGCCAAAATCTTGAAAATGTGGCATTTCTCCACTTTCTCCAGCATCTAAGGCACCGTAGGAGGATGCAGTTCTGACAACACACGTACCCACATAGACAAGTACTCTGCGTTTAAGGTGGAACATCAGGGAGGGATAATAACATCCCGCTATCAAATAAAGAAAACTCTGTCTGTCCTCATGCATTTTCTTGTGTATTAAGAAGTACCAAATGTAAGATTGGCAAAGCCCTTTCTCTCATCCATCCACTGCACGAACCCGTTTTGTATAAAAATACTTCATCAATAACGTCGGCTTTCTTTTTCTTCTGTGGAGACAATGATTGAAAACACAGCTCCACTCTGCCACCCACGTTGTGGTCGAAGGTGAAATTGCAGCTTGAAAGAGAAAAAAAAAGCGTTTTTGTTGTTGTTGTTTTTTCATTCTTTGACAGTGGTTAAAAACTTGTTGTTTGTACAAAGCAGACATTTTTTTGTCTGTCTGCACCGACGTACAGGTCTGTGGTCTGCACAAGCTTGTGGCACACACACCCCCATAGTATGGACTAGTTTATATTAAATTTTATCTAAATGTTCTCTGTTTATAGTTTATAGTTTATAGTTTGAGTACGTGGGTTTTTGTTTTTTACCATGTTGCCTGATTGGATATCGATTGTGGACTGGATTGTGGAATTTCATTGTTCTTTTGGTATTGACGACTAAATTTCTGTTATCGTGACATGGCAAGTCCCAAGAATAATTTTAGTAACTGTGACATGTCCTGCTTGGCAGTTGAAAGCTAAAAAATAGGCTGTTGAGAAAACCGATTGTACAGTTTAGACTTTTGTGCACATTTTGGATTAATTTGGCGATGTGTGTTGTTCACAAATTCATGAATTCACTTGCACTTTGAGATGCATCTCTGCCTGGCGTTTTCTCCATCAACATCTGCTGAGGCTCATGGGTATTATTGTACAGTATTTACAGCTGTCCGCCAGGCCGAAAGGATGACCAGGATTCCTTGGGAAACAGTGGTGGTCATGACATAAACTGATCATCTGGGATAGTACTGTGTTTCTATGTCCAATGACACTGAGGATATTGTTAAAAGAACATTTAGAAATGGGAATACAGAATGAGGAAAAACGCTTCTGGGACTAGCTACTCACGCGATTTCTAACTCTATTTATGTGCAACATTGTCCACACTGATCTAAAAACTCAAATTATACTTTCTGCATCTGCACACGTTGAACACATAAAGGTACCCAGCTACCTCAAAGACGGCTGACAAATGTCTACCATCTCATATCATCATGTTGCACCAAACTTAGTGTTTACTATTCATATTTTTATTTGATTTGTCATCAGTGTTCCTTTTTCCATCAGTTGACGTTTTTCTTGGGCCCCGAAAAAAAAGAATTGGTTTGTTGACTCTGCCTGTTGAGGTTTAACCAACCAATATGATTATTTCTGCTCCCAATGCAGCTGTGTTTGTATAACAAAAACTCCAATCTGTGTCTGAGATATTGTGCGTGACGAGGGAATGAAAAACAAATGAATGAAAGAGAGACGGCTGATTTATTGTCATCCTACCCCCGATTTTAAATATTTAGTTCACAATAAAATGAAACTATGGAAAGAGCAGAGATGAAATGACCTGGGAAGTTTGGTCTCATCATGAGCACGGATCTGTCTGCAGAGGGAGGTGGGAGACATGAAAAATAATTTCATGGTTTGTCTAAAACTGCCTGTTTTGTACCTCCGGCGTGATATTAATTAAACTGTGAATAAATAAATGCTTTCCCTTCATCTGTGACTCCTGCAGGGCAGCTGTGTGGATTTGCTCAGCTGTCACTCAGACGTCACGCGTTGATCCCCCACTTCTTCAGACGGGACACCCTCCTCTCGAGCGGTACGAGCTTCAGGACCGCGATGGCGGAAAATAAAAAGAGTGCTGATCCCTCTCAAAGTGCATCGCTCTGAGTAACCTTGACAGTGACTGCCGGTGGACGGCGGGGGTGCAGGTAGTTCGACTGGAGGAGGTTTCCATTTGTCTTGTGGTGCAGCGCCAGCAGCGGGATTTATTGGGCTTTGGGTGTCATCCCGTGACAAGGTGCACATTCTTTCCGTGCATTATGGGCCCAGCTGATAGTAGGTGGAAGCTCCCTGTAAATAACCTCGAGGTTATGTCTTTTATTGAGTTATACATAGTGTGTTGAATTTATGATTGAAGGCCTATGGAGGAAAATAGAAAAGGATAGACGAGAAGAATTCCCAGCGAAGCGTGAACGGAGGTGGAGGAAGTGCATTCGGCCTGCCATTTATAGGTGATAATGTGAAAATGATGCCAAGGCAAATGTTAGGAACCAACAACAACAACGACAAAAAGCTCAAGTAGAGACTGGAAGGTATAAAGGAGGCAATACTTTTATATTCCTTATAGGGGTGTAACGACATCGATATGGATCAATATAATGATTCAATAATCAAGGAGCCAATATTAAGCAAGCATAGTAAAATATATGTATGAACCTGTTTCAGTATTATGCCAGTCCCGTATCAGACTTGGCAGTTCAAAAGGAATATTTGACAATTTGTTTTTTATTCACTATTCAAAGTTTTAAAGTTTGAACAGACTCCACAGGACATTCAGTGTGGCAGCAACATTCATGTCACTTAGTTAACACGCTAATGGTGCTAACGACAGATCCCAAATGCCAACAAGTTCTCATCCAAAATTGTCACGTGGTGCCGCTTTGTCAGTGACCTGCCACGTCTGCTTATGGCATTTTCGGTTTCCTTCGGCGTCAACTGTTTACGCCATTTCTGTGATGTAAACAAATGTACATGGTGGAATGATGCAGCACTTCGCCAGCACATGGCAACCAAACTCACAACAACACGGGAAGCAAACAAGTTCAGTCTGGCCTCGTTCTCAAGCGACATATTGTGGACACACATGGTTCGTACAGTAACAACAGCACCGGTTCTCTCCGGCCATGTTCTCAACTGACATTGTCCAGATGCAATCCAGGTGGTGGCTTTTGGCGTCACGCTGACGTCACGCACTGACAGAGCAGATGTATTTGACGAGTTTGGAGTGAGAACAAGCTGCAACAACATTTTTTGTTATAAATCAAACAAAAGCCAGAGACTGCATCGTGTTAACTGGCTGTGAGCTCTAAATTCACCACTTCTTCACCCAACAGTGCAGTCTCTCCCTCTCTCTCTCCCCCTCTGTGCTGCTGCAGCATGTCCGCAGCTGTAAACGGTAGCGTGACGGTCAGAGCGCTCACTCCGCAGCAAAATCTGGGGACCAAAACTTGCCCATAAGTACACTGCAAGACAGCACGACTTGAAGCATCCTGAGAAAACTGAGGGTGTGATGATTCATATCTCTGATTTCAAGGGGCAGCCCTAAATGTATCATTAACTTCAATTAATTTTACATCCCGGACAGAGCTGCGCATTATTTGCATAAGAATTAGAAACTAATTAAAAGTAGCACTAGAACCACAATGAGAACATCCTTTTTCCTGTTTAATAATAACAAAACTAAACGTCCTAGGTCGCTTATAAATTAATGTTGGACACAAACTTATTTCTCAGAGTAAGAGTCCCATTTTTCAAACAGTGGAAATCTTCATTGCGGAACAAAACCTTGTGGATATTTTCCTCACAAGCAGTGCAGATTGCGCACTTTAAAAGATCAATTTTCCTATCAAATCTATCTTCGTTTGTTTTTTTCAAGACCCAAGTATTTCCCTGACATCAGGAATGCACAGGCCTGAGTGTGCACTCCACTGCCTATACAAGCATGTCATACATCCACTCAGCGTGCTTAAAATGCATTTGTGATCCCATCCAAAATTTTCTTGGCTGGTCAACAAAGGCTGCCTTTGTAAACCATCTGAGAAAATGTTTGCTGTATTTTCCAGCATCGCTGGATTAGCGAGCCGAGAGGGGAGAAGAGGAGCTGCAGGAAATGAATGCAGCAGGTCGGCACTACAGCTCACGTATCAGCGAGACCTCTGCTTAATGAGTCATTCGTTTCGCGACAAAGGGGACATGTGTAACAGATCTCATTGCGCTGAACGGACCCAGATCTCATTGTCGAGTGTGTTTATTTATTAACAACCAGCAGGAATCTGGATTACCTCTTGTTTATTTTGTTATAACTCTGTGCTGAGTCCAGGACATTTCAGCACTAACTGTTTGAGTATGACTAATCCTTTGAACTACAAGTTAATAATCAGTATAGTAATTACTTGTAATTACTACTATTAGAATCAATAAAACTTAGATATTGCCCTGATATAATAAGATATAATCTTAGTTCTGATCATATTTAACATCTCTTGATTGCTCAGGACAATAAATATGTTTCTGTTTTGCTGATCTACTTTATTCACAAATTAAGATCAAATTCATTTATTTTTATGTGTAGGAATGAGTTTAACTGTGATACATTATTATATTGATTCTTTGGACAGCAATACGATATTTGCTTATTTCAAAAAAATCTACCACAATATGATTTGGCAACACATTCTCATCAGAAGTTGTCCTGTAATGCAGCTTTGTCGGTGGATTTCCACGTCTACATATTACGCTCTAAGTTTCCATCGGTGTCTGCCAATGACGTCAAGACAAGCACATGGTGGGATGACACTGCACATGGTTATGTGGTTATGTCGTTGACCGACTGGCTCTAAAACAGAATAAATACCCATAGTCCCCAAATGAAAATGCCCAAACTTAACAACATAAATAAATATGTTTGCAGCCTGGTACAAAAAACAGTTTTGGTCTCTGTAGCTAATTTCAACGTTCTTGACAACTGTACCGGTGAATATAACTCTATAACTCTAATATAACTTTAATATAACTCACAAATTCCTCCATTGCACCTTTTGTACATACATTTTGTGTTCTTTATATTTTTTCTTTCATTTTACATTTTTATATCGCTTCTTTATTTTTATCTTATTTCCTATTCTATTTAAATGTACTATTTTTATTCTTACTCTTCGATAACTGTTTTGCACCAAAACACCAAGTCAAATCCTTTGTAAATGTATTTGGCAACGTAGTTGTCGTTGCTACATTGTGTGAGTCACATCCACCGCTCGCTCCTTCACAGCTCCAACCTCTCCCAAATATAGTCACTTCTGGCTCCAAAAAAAAATCAGATTAGAAGATACTGAAAACACAAACATAAATTAGAATGATATATTTATATAATAATGAATTGTTAAAGATGTTTATTTCATTGAGTAAGTCGTTGTGAACAACTTTTTCCACGAAAACATAAAAAGGGATGAAGTGCTTTTTGGGGAGCGGCCTGCTGACAACACAGCCAACCAAGCAACCAAACAAACAAGCTGAATTTCAAGATTTCTGGCTGCAGATTTTGATTCGGATGGAAACACAATCAAACTCAAAGTGCAGTAACGATAAGTCTTGCTTTGTCTCAGCTGTCATTTCCTCTAACCTCCATAATGACCTAAATACACACTCAGCAGCCGCACTGAGCGTGCATCTGGAGATTTCAGGGGGAAACTTCCAACTCAGTTTTCTGAGATGGTGATGCAAATCAGATCTGCATTGACCCGACATCCTCAAGACTCGGTTGAGCCGCTCGGGCTGCAATCGATACGACCGCACCAGATCGGCTTTAGGGCCACAAGGTCTGTGCCGGTGCTACTCAGTGAGCTCTCTGATTTATTCCCAGAGAAACGCCCCGTTCCTGGCAGGTTTAATTAAGCTCTGAGGCGGCCAACAACAACAGGGGAAAGAGTCCCAGTCAGAGATCAAGCAGGATAAAGCGCAGCCTCTTGGACAATACTTTGAAGTTTTAGTCATCGGGATTGACTTGACAATGTCACCAAGACAACACAGTTAGTCTCAAGTGGTCGTAAAGCTGTCTCCGGTGTGTAGCTAATGACATTCCAGCGCTAATACCTCCTCAGCTTTCAAGATAACAAGAGTCAGATGATTGGCCACGAAGCCAGCCAGTAATATTTCATCATGTACAGCCAGAGCAGAGATCTCATCCAATTCAATAAGTTTTTACGCCTGCACTTTGTCTTAATTAATGCAATGATACATGTCAGTGTCTGTGTTTGTAATTGTTTGCATCTCTGCGGGTCACCAACAGCAGACCGTGCTGCAACAACAACAGTTTACTCTTTCTATTTCCCCATTAAAACAGATGTTTAGATAGTTGCACACGTTGCTGCTTTCCCTGATTTAGTGCCGGCGATGGCTTTAAAAGGAGACCGCACCGAGGAGGAGGAGGTCGTCAGGAACACATCAGTAACCAATTAGACGCTGTTAAAACTGGGAACCTTTGCGTGTAGCGCTTGGCAGAGGTAGAGCTCCGACCGTTGCTCTCGTGTCAAAAGGGGGAGTGGGGAGTGAGTAATCCCCGCTGTACTTTTGGGGAGTGACAGGAGCTGGCGGTCGAAGTGCAGACGAACAAAATTCATTTTGGACGCCTGTTGTCTTAGATCACATCATTCCAGCGTCCACCAGACTTCCCCGTGTTTTTACAGAAATTGCAGAACTCGTGTTTTGACTCTCCCTGCTTGACACGGAGTGACTTCATCGCCAAAGGCCAGCACTGAACCAGTTCTTCATTACAGCCTTGCATGTCCATATTATGTCCAAACACACTGAGAGGGAGTGAAACAGTCCAAGATTAGATCAAAACACCAGAGCTGACATTCGGATCCCAGCAGCTCGAAAAAAGCTTTTAATAATCTTTAAACTTTGATGCCTCTTTTGTCTAAGTACTTTGGTTAATCTCGTCTTTTCTGTCTTTGAGCGGGCGGTAAACATTTATCCGTGGCAAACTTGCCTTTTAGTCGAGTGATGAGCTTTTGACACCAATTTGTGTTCGTTAGACTGCAGCAATTCTCCCTCCCCCAGAGATCAATACCTCGGCTCGTCTCTTTCTGCCTGTTCGGCTTTACAAGCTGTAAAGACAGATAAACTGGAAAGAAAGAGGGAGAGCGAGATTGAAAAGAGAGAGGGAAATAGAGGTGGAGGGAATCACAACAGCCAAGCTGCAGAGTAAATCTGGAATTGGTTTTATTGCTAGAGCATGACTTCCCTGATGTTTTCTGCTTGGCCAGTGTGATGTTTTCAGATCAAGGTTACCGGGCTCTTTGCACTATTGTAATTCCATAAAATAAATGTTTCTGACTCGCAGGGATATCTGAAGCCTAATACTTTTTTATCTTTGAATTGAAAGGTATACTTAACCGATTTCAACCAGTTCTGTATCAAAACAACGTGGGTAGATTGTGTAGTTAAAGTGGTAAACTTCTCTCCATCTGACCAGTGCCTTGATATCTCTCTCCTCCCCGACGTTATTTACTTCATTTGGTGTCGGCTCTAAAGCTGCAGCTCAAACTACAGGCTGTGCTTCCCCATTTTCAAATTGCCCGCCAACCACGCTGCAGCCACTAAAGACACAAAGAGTAAACAGCTGATCAAGAGACAGACCCGCCCTTTCCCGTTTCTAAATCTTGGATCGAAATCTGATCAAACAACATGTTCTAATCCCAAATTGCCACTTTGATGGTGTATTTCTGCGTCTACGTTTTACACTTTAGGTATTCTTCTGCATCTGCTATTGACGTTCTAAGATGTTGCTATGGTGATGTCAACACAAGCACATGTTGGGATTACACTACATAAAAACACATGACAACTAATGCCGGGACGCCAACAAACACACATGCTGCCACAGATGGTTTGGATTAGGCAAAAGAGGCACATGGAAAGATGTAGCAAAAGAAACATCACATTCACATGGGAAGACTCCCGTATGAAAGTCCAGGGTTTGTTTGATCGATCCACCGTCCCTCCCACCCACAGGCAGCGTTTCAACTGAACGCCGTTCTGTGGCACATCATGCAGATGCGACACGTTTCATCTGGCCGCCTCTCAAGTGATGCCGCCTGATTGTGTATAAAACAGCCACAGCAGGTGTCGTCACGCTGTCCGACATATGATAACAACGGGACTTACTCTATCCAGCCACACTCTCAGCTAGTACCATCTATGGGCGCATCATACATACAATAAAGGCGGCTTTTGGCGTTGGGATCATACATCATCATCATCAAAGTATATGACAATTTCTCTTAGGGCTGTTGCTGGAACTACAGGCTGTACTTAAGCATTTTCGTATTGCCCGCCAGCCATGCCGCCACTGCTGCCATGGACAAAAAGAGTATACAGCTGATCAAGAGACAGACATGACCCTCTCTGTGTCTCTCAAACTCAAACCGAAAAATTGATCAAACAGTAAAACTATCAAAATATAATCCAAGATTATGTTACTGCACTGCCTATTCCTCGCCTAAAATATTTCAGTAACATATTTTAATGCCCCATTTTGCCGTAATGAGGAGTTTGTGAACAGGTAGTGGACGCCACACTGCTTTCTGCACAGTGAAAACGGAGGTAAAACGGTAAAACTAAGCAGTGCTGATTAAATACAAACCAAGACTCTGTTACTGAGTTGCATTTTTCTGTTGTGGCTTACCATTTAACTGTTATATGAGACACAGCTGCCATATTTTCACATGGACCAGTTCACATTAAGTCACCCACCAGTGGGATTGTTTACTGGTCTGGTATGGCGCAGTGCATTCTGGTAGTTGTAGGTTTTCTACCTCTTGAGCAAGAGTGCCTTTTTCTCTGTTTTCTCTGGTCATGCAGCATCAAGTATTTGCTTCTTTCTACTGCAGAGACAGCCTAGTTTCATGTGAGGGCCCTCATTATATCGGTGAAATACTTTAACCACTTTCACACTAAAACTGTAGAAGTATTCAGCGTTTCAGGGCAAAAAGCATCACAGAGACTTGACAGCTCTTCTTTGAAACTCGGACTAATCGAATTTCTTTAAAGATTAGCAGCTTGTCAACGCAGGGCGACCCATATATTGTGCAGTAAGGAGTCTCTGGAACAGATTAGGCCTTTAAATTAAGGATTCACTTACAAAACATCCAGTTTAATTGAAGTCTCCCACAGTCTGATAAAGGCATTGAGCTGAAACGGAGGGAAGAGCGTCTCAGTTCCCTCTTCATTTATGTATTCAGAGCATCTTCTCAACTATTTTACTCCATTTAAGCTCTGTTTCATCTCTGCGGACACTGCGTCATTCTTCCCAATATAATTGGACAATTTAATGAACAAATGAAATGAGGGCAGAAAATGAGATTTCATTACAGAGTTACAGGGTGAAACCTCCACCATATCAAAGGTGGATGACATGACAGGCTGATGAAAGGCTGTTATTGACACGTCATTCTGGATGCTGTTACGAACATGAGGTGGGCTGACAGAGAACATACAGAGGTGTGAGGATACGTGGATGTGTTGAAACGGCGGCTGAAATTACCCCTGCAATATTACCCATACTGCTACCATCCATCCATCCATTATGTTAAAACAACATGTTCTCATCTGAACTTGTCAAATACTGCTGCTATGTCAGTGGACCTCCATGTCTGAATTTGATGTGATATGATATGATGGTACCCTCCTGCGTCTGTTCTGGACGTTGAAGGACAGCTTATCAATTGACGCTTTTCATATGCGTTGTGTCTTTTGAAAAATAAACTTACAGTGTAGGTAAAACACTCCTTTTTTTAATTAGGCTCAGAATTTACAATGAAAACAAACAGCTGACTCCCATGTGAAAGTCCGGACTTTGTTTGATCCATCCACCCTATCTTTGAGGATTTTCTATCTTTTTCTATTACATTAGTAACAGTCTGCATATCACATCACCACAGCGGTGCCTTGGTGTGCCAAAGTGGATGCCAAAGTTCACTGTCAACGCAGCGGTATTCAGACTCGTCACATGGTGCCGCCCCGTCGACTTACGGCGTTATAGGAATACTTCTACCGGCTGTTTATTTTTCTGTCAGCTGTTAATGCTCAGGGATGCCGTTACGGTGATATCAGCAAATGTACATGGTGGGATGAAGCAGCACGTCCTTATGTTTACACAACAGCGTGGACTGTCACGATGGTTTGGATTAGGCAACAAAGTCACAGACTGTTAAGTTTAGCCAAAAGGAGGCACATGGTAAAGTGTAGAAAAAAACCACAGACATCCACACTGGAGGCAAACTTAAGACTCCTGCACGAAAGTCAGTTGTTTGTGTTACAGTTGGACGCAGAAGGTAGCTTTTGGTGACAGAGCAGCGCTATTTGATGAGTTTGGAGTGAGAATGGGCATGTGCGTATCATACTGCCATGAAAGGGGCCTCTTTGGGTCGGTGTCTGACGCTGCCATCACTGTCACAGCGGCAATATTTGATGAGTTGGGAGTGAGAGTGGGATGTAGCAGCAATACAGGTATAGTTATGAATAGCCGTCTCACCTTCTTACACTTTTGTAGTCTTGAAAAGAAGATCCCGTACATGCTCCTGCTCAGCAGAATCACTTATTGATTCTACTTTTGGTCCCTCTGGACCTTCATCAAGAGCATTTTGAAGTATTTTAAGTATTCAAGTACTTTTGACGAACGTCCGGAGGGACCGAAACATTAGTATAAATTGTGAAATGTGCGGGATCTTCTTTTCAAGACTCAAGCGATATTTTCCAACACACCTGAATCCAGGATAACTGGAAGTGCGAATATCTCCCTTTGTACTTTAGTAGTATAACTATTAAAATGTGAATGTTCCCTTTCTGCACAGGTCCTGCATTCAAAGTAAAATTACTTTTTGTAAAGTTTATTTGAAAATCTTTTATCTCTAGATGCATCCCTGTCTTATAAATGCATATTTATATACTTCACATATTCAACATTTAATAAATTTTGAGAGAAATGTTTTTATTGACACGAGGAAGGAATTTTAGTCTCAGGCAGGATATTCATTTTAGGATCCTGGCAGCCTGAGGGTTGAAGCTCTTCCTGAGCCTCTCAGTGCTGACCTGGTGAATCCGGTACCTTCTTCCTGACCTCAACAGAGAGGAAAAACAGTAATCCGTGGTTTGGATGATTCTCCTGGCCTTATTTTTGCATTCTTGACATCTTCTTTGTCAAACAACAATATTTATCTTATGTTCAAATTAAAACCCTGATCTGAAAAACTAACTTATATGTACCACTGTTTGATTAAAATAATGAAACATAGCGAAGAAAAGCAAACTTCTGACATGACGTAAAGAAATAGAAAGTCTCCCACATTGTTAATACTTGAAAGTGAAGCTCCAGTTGCACAAATCTTTTTTTAAAAAAATACTCATTACTTTTCTCCTCTGATAAGGGTGTACAGGATGTGGAAATCAAGTACCACACACAAACTATTCAGCAGTCGAACTTCTTTTAAACTGCTTTGCAATCATTGTTCTTTTGGTGTCTTGTTCCAGCTCTGAAACCTCCCTGCTAACGATCACAGTGCCCATCCAGGGTGCCGCACACTATCTGTTTCCAATTACCTCATTGGGTAAAAACGGGGGGTGGTTGTGGATGTCGAAAAATGCTGCGAGGACGCTTTGATCCTCTCTGCTGAGAGACTCTGAGGCAAAAATATATTTAAAAAAAAAAGAAACAGGATGAGAGACGGATCAACAGTTTGGTGAGCGGTCGAGCGTTGCAGAGAATGCAGCCGCAGCATTTTCAGGCTGATTACCTGAAAACCCATTTCTATTCCATTTTCAATCTAACAGCAACTGGAAGTGTAACTGCAGTGGTGTTACGTGTCATATTATTTCTTAAGCGCTGCAGGCTGCCGTCTAACCCAGCCTGAAATCCACAGAGAAGAAAACCTTCAGTCAATATCTCAATAACATCAATGACATCTCTTAAGAAATAAAACTATTTTGAACACAGAGGTCTTTGGATGACTCATCGCCGTAGCTGGAAACAGTTATGAGCTTTAGTCGCATGCCAGCATAGTTTCGAAACACTGCCACTTGTTTCACTCGGTGTATATCGCATTTCAGAATAAAAGCTCTTCCAACTACTTTGTTTGGGCAGTGTTGTAGCCTACAGGTATAAGCGGTTATCTCCAGTCTGTTCGCTATTCACACGGTGATGTAAAACACATGGAGAGGAAATGGTGGGAAACCAGATTCAATCCCAGAAGGCTTAGTGGGAGGGAAGCAGGCCGCAGCGCCGTCGGCACACATGTAGGTGCCGCATTTGACATGGCGCAGTTTTATGTAACAGTGCAGTCTATAAACCCTCCATCACAGTCATCAGTCATCAGCGTAATGCTCGGTCTACTTAGAAAAAGCTTGTGGTCGAGTCGACGTGGGCCAGAGCTTTCTCATCTGGTGTCGAGTTTCCACTCGTGCAGTTATGATATTTCTCCCCGTGAATGACTCATAATCGCTCCTCGATCCCCATGCACATAAAAACGAAACCCTCCGGCTTATTAATTTTTTTGTTTTATTTTTTTTCCTCCCCTCTGTTGTCATGACATTTCAGTTTTAGATGTTACAGAGTATTACAACATCTCGCATTACACCGGCTCGTCAGTGCGGACAAGCTGACATAAATATTCATCTTAATGGCTGCCGCATGAGAATAGAAAATGAACCTGGACGCCAAAACGCTGCAAAAAATATTTGAGATGCTGCCAGTTCTCTTGTACTCGGTGTACTTCTTTCTTATCAAACTAAATAAGGCAGGTGATTACACAAGTATGAAGTAAATGATCCTTAAAAGTTGTAATTTGGTTGGTTTCATAAGTCCTGCCTCATTTGGCCACACAAGCCGTTACCGTGGTAACTGAAAATGTGTTTTACAGCAAACACTTGTTCAGCAACTACTTTTTTCAGAGATTCAATAGAACAATGAGGCTGAAGAGGGATTTAAAAAACAGTAAAGTTGGACTACGAGCCTGTGCTGTTTCCTGTAAATTGTGTGCGTGTGAAGACATTTTGAATTCGTTGAATATATAAATAATGGAAGTAGCTGCCGTGACGTCACCCGTTGGTTTGTGGCCCTTTTTAGTTTGGCATTTCGGCCATTGCCATCTTGGTGTTTTGGAGCCAGCAGTGACCATATTTGGACAAGAGGGTGGTGCTGCGAAGAAGCCAGGGGTGGATGTGTCATGTTTTTTCTTTGCATTTGGTGTGCACTGTAACACATGGAAGTCAAAAGTTTTAAATTTCAACTGGGAAAAACCGACCTCTGATTTCGAATGGAACGCAGCACAAAGCCTTAATAAAAATGTAAGCAGGTGAGTTAGATAAAAATTCACCCCTGCACAGCTGTCATAAGTGTTTAAATTAACCACAGAGACCAAAAATGTTTATTTCTTCTGTAAAGTTGGGTATTTTCACATGGAGACTGTGAGTATTTATTCTGTTTTGGAGCCAGCCTCAAGTGGCAGATCGATGAACTGCAGCTTCATTTTTCAGCCGTGGAGGTTGCTGCGTGTTTCAGGGAATCAGTGGCGGACTCCGCGACTAACAATGAAAACCACTATAGCCCAAATCACAGTGTTTACTGACAACAACTTTTGGGTAGAAAATCCCAGCATCGCATACATAAAACGAAAACAATGCTGAGCAAACTCATGTGAATGCTAAATTTTGAATGTTTTGCCTGCTTTTTCTTGCTGTCAGATAGTCATTTCTGAAACACCACCAGACTCCCCTGACAAAAGGTAGCTGTTGTTCGACACCGACGCAAAAAGGCACTTTTCTTAGCATTATGATGTGCTACGGGACATTGTCAGTTTGAAACGCCTGCCAGTAACAACATAACCTATGGAGCTGCAAACTCATTAAAGGGTGGGCAGGAGTGGAGGCGGATAGCTGCTGTTCGCTTCCCATATGAATGTTAAGCCAAACCATTAGTTTCCCAAAACTTAACTATGTGCTTTTGTTGCACAAAAGGCGTAAATTGACTTGCCGTCCTGGAACATCAACAACAAACACAGAAGAATACCTAACACTGAATGTGCAGACATGAAAGTCCACTGTGTTAAAGGTAAAGTGGTTAAAATGTTCCAAACATGGCATCCACTTAAACTGATATAGATTTTTTTAGGTTGTTAAAACACATTTTGCTGCAGCTCTGTCAACAACAACATTGTTAAGCCTTGGTGGCAGCAGATCTGGTTCATCAAAGACACCAGAAAAGCAACAAAGAACGTAAACCTTACAGTTACGGCTCAAAATGACAACAGAAAAACAAGTTTGCTGATTTCACGATATTTTGCAGTTCATATCTATCGCTTGTGACTTTTTGTTAGTGCAGTGTGACCATGATTCTTGTGTACAGAAAAGTAATCACACAATGTAAATACATAAATGGCAGGCCATAAATAGCTACAAGAAGGAGGTTTGATTTCATCTGAAGGATCAGAACATAAACTCTTTAAGTAAGTTTCTTTTCATAGACATGAGTTGTAATTATTTCCATCCACTGACAGACTGTTTTGGCTTGTTTTTGATTGTGGAGAGAGTAAAAATAGAATTTAGATTGAATGTTCCGGACAAATTATAGCAGATAACAAACACAAATTTGCGTATCACATAATGTTTCCGTTAAAGGGGTCAGCTGGCGTCTCGGTGGCGCCACATGGGTCCAGCTCCCAAAAGACTTTGATTTGTTGCAGGCCGAGAGCATCAGAGGTCCTCATTTGATGCTCTCGGAGTCTCTCCTGGATTTCTCTCATTTCTGTCTCTTTACAAGCTCTTCTTCTCCGTCTCTCCTCTCCGCGGCTGCTGGTGGACGGCTTTGAAAAGTCGGGAGTCTGCCTGTTGATCAGATAGCCCTATAACTAATGAAAAGCGTCATGGAAGTGACAGCAAGATTAATGAAGTATCCCAGGCTGCACTCGCATGAGGCGCACTGGGGCTTTTCCTGCAGGGCTGCCGCCACTGCTTAACCGCTATTTATAGTGACAAATAATGCCCCATTCTGCCACCAACACCTGCGAGTCAAGGTTAAAAAACATATTCGCCACAGCCGCTGCTCGGCGGAGGACGGCAGGATGGGGGAACGGGGATAAAGGAATGGAAGATGGAAGGGAGAGGGGAGGACAAAGAGGAAGGAGAGGAGAAAGGAGAGAGCTGCCATTTCAGATATAGAATAAACTTATTTACTGGAGCTGGACTCCGCTGGGGAGTTGGGGGAGATGGCGGGGGGGCGGACAGGGAGGATGGGAATTGAGGATTAATTGAAAACATCTGTGCCGTTCAAAATGGCCGCAGCAGAGGAGCCTGAAGGGGATGATAGCAGAGAGGAATCACACACAGCACTTGAAAACATTTGTTAGATTTGATTCTGTATTTATTTATTTATTTCACTCTTAGGGAGACAACTGATGATGTCACCAACCGTCTGGCTGGTTATCTCAGTTTGTGTTGATGTTGGTGTATTTGTGCGTGTGTGTGTGTGTGTGTGTGTGTGTGTGTGTGTGTGCAAGGCAGACATCGCTTTGATCAAGAAAGCGTCTCATTCGCAGTCGATACCGGCGGCCAGAGCTCAGGAGCGGTCAATTCTGTCTGACCTTCAGCGGCAGCGTTCCAGCGGGCCAATCAGACAGAGGGTTTGTGTGAAGTGTGTGAGTGTGTGTCTGTGTGTGAGATCGAACCAGGCGGAGGTTAAACACGTGCAACCAAGACACACACAGGGACGGTCCTGCTGAGACCCTCGAGATTGTTTGAACTTCTGTTAGCAATGTTGGGCAAACACAACACATCTGTATGGAAACACAGGTGCAAATATGTGCACATATGCTTCTTGTAAACACAATTCATGTTTCAACATGCGTACGAAAATACATGCAGGCATTGATTGTCTCTGTCAGCATGTTGTTACACCAATAAACATCTTGAAAATGTTTATCTATCAATTAAGAAAATGCGATAAAGATAGTAGAAATGCATGATGACGTTGTTGGACCTGAATCTGTTTCTTCTCCTTCACACTGATGGACTCAAACACCGGCGGCTTGATAAGATGTCATTCATGTGAAGTGAACCTCGAAATAACAACCTGGCATCTTCTGCAACTCATGATTTAAAAGTTGCTCTGCAGCAAAACTCTGGGAAGTTGAGAAATGAAGTTATTTCAAATTCCCTTTGACACGCAGCACTGACAGACTGATTGTTTTGATTCCCTCTGGAACAAAGACTGCACAAAAAGACGGACAACATGTGAGCTACTCCCCTAAAAAGAAAAGCCAAAACATCTTGATCACCCCCTGGTGGTTGGCTGCAGTAAAGCTCAAAAACCCCGGCCTGTTCGTGTTAATCGATGGGCCAAACTAAAAACTCAAAGTGCATATCACACAGGCAGCATTTTTCCAAAAGATGGTTTCTGACATTTTAGGTAGTTCCAGTCACCCTGATGTTTGTTCAAGTGTTCATTTTTCTGTTTTTTTGTTTCGTTCCCTGATCAGGCTTACGGGATGAGGAGAGTGACAATAAAAATTAAACTGGGAAAAAAGGCAAGTGAAAATGTTTAAACAAAAGTTGTGATTTATTTACAAAGAAATAAGGCAATAAAAGTGTACAAAAAATGTCTTCAAAAGTGTGATAAAACTACTTTACTTACAATGAAAGTAACACTAAATTATTTAAAGGACTAAATCAATAAATACACAAAAAGCTGACCACCCTCCCTTCAAAACAGGAGTAAAGATTTCTGATTCTGGTGCACTAAAACGAATGTCCTTGGTCTGAAATCAAACACAGCACCCACACTGACAAGCTGATTCACTGGCCTCCAACTACTTGCTTTGTTCTTCAGTCCTCGTATACTGCCTGCTCCTAATCAGCTGATCAAGCACAGGTGTGCTCAGTCACGCTGTGAGGAGGGGGGAGGGGTGGCACCTGGAGAAGCACACAGCGAAGAAGAAACAGGAAACTGGCACAATTATCATTAGATATGATTGAAAAAAAATGTTTGTAATTCCCTTAATTATGTAAAATAACTCTTAATTATTTTCTTTCTTTCTTTGAACTAATTTTCAGGTAATTTTCTTGAAACATTTTTATTAATTTCCTGCTATTTTGGGGCTGTTTTTTGTTAAGTTCATTGCCCTCTTCCTATGTTTTGAAAGAAATTTGCTCAGCTTTTAAAGGGTTAAGTTCAAATTTGCAGTCTGTCTGATTTTCTGATATAACTTAAAGATCTGCCAGGATTGGGATTTTTTAAAAACAAAAAAAGCAATGCATGGAGACTTATTGCAGTGGAAATGAATTACTTTGCTGTGTTTCTGTTTTTGGCAACAGGCTGAAATATAACAGTATAAACACAGCTGAGTGGTTTAATAGTTTAACACTAAACATACCATGTAATCTGTATCTGGATTTTAAAAAAAACACACGTTAATTAAAGCCAGGTGTAAATGCATTGACTCTGTCTACTAGCTTGGTAAAAACTACAAGTAGCAGCAGTAGCTGGCAAGTTGTACCATGCAAAAGTGATTTAAAAATGAATGAATACATGGCATTGCTTCCCCTGACCAGAGACGCGCCATGTTTGTTGACAAGTCTGCCTGCTACATAATTTGCAAATTAAAATTCATAGCTGTAAACATCTGTCTAAACAGGGAGATCCAGTGTTGCTGCCTCCTCTGATGTTTCGACTCCACCAGAAAAACCGAAGGAAAAAAAATTAATAATGTGAACAACCGCAGAGCAAACGCCTCCACACAGTTTCTGTGAACAAAGCAGATAAATCAGTTCTTTACAATGACATACAGTAAACATCACATCAGGTGGGAAGCCGTGGTGACATGTCAGCTCTCGGTTTGTGCCTGTTATGTAATCACCATTTTGCATTGAGGATTACATTTGAGTCACACTATAAGCCACAAGATAAATACAAGGCCAAATTTGAAAAAGCTGGCATGTCGTTACCGCTGAAGACGTTTCTCATCACCAAAAAGACTCCTTTTGTACGTTTGCTCTCTTTGCCATCAACAGCACAAAGATGGCAGCAAGAAATGTAAATGTATTTCCTTGCTCATCTTGTTGCTACAAATCATCACCCAAACTGACATTTTTTTAAATAAGGGTCATTATTTATAAATTACATGCAATTTTCAAAAACTACCTCTACTTTCATATATTTTCCATACATTGCGTGTGAATACGACTGTGTGCATGTGAGTGTGCTCTGCAGCTCTTAATGTGTAGCAGAGTCTGTGTTTGTATGGTTGATTCAACATGCTCACATCCTGTCTTGAACAATACGATCGCTGAGTCAGTGGACCAAAATGTCAAATATGACGCTATAGGTACCATCCTGTATCTGTTTTGTGACATTCAGGGACGGCGTGCCAATTTACGCTTGTTACATGCATTGTATCTTTTTCAAAAAAACTCTTTGTTTTTAGGGTTTAGGCAGCAAACGTCTGTGGTTAGGTTTAGAAAAAAACATGATGATTTGGCTAAAATTCACATGGGAAACGAACAGTGGGCTCTTGGGTGAAAGTGTAGAATTTGTCCAGTTAATGAGTTATTAAATTATACAAAAGGGGGCGTTTCCGCCATTATTGACAGATGGGACAGCCAATCCGTGCGCTCACATTTAATGGAGCTGCTCATGATTGGTCGGACGGGTGTTTGGGCGGGAAACTCTCCCACCCCGGATATCATGACTGCACAGATGCAGGGCTCCCAATGACATCACCCTCACAAGATGGCAACGCTCGTATCCAGTATATTTTAACCTCACTTCAGCATAGCGGAGGTAAGTGGGGGCACATCATCCATCTTTATATACAGTCGATGGCTGGACCCATCCACCACCTGTCTTGTCTGCTGTTTAGTGACCTTTCAGCTTCTTATAATACATCTTTACCGGCAGGGTTTTAACCTAAAGCCGTCCAGTGGCATATCATATCGCCTGGTGCCGTCTGGCCATGTTAGAAACTACAGCGTATCATTCCACCACAAAAGGTGGTGGTGTTGGTTTCTTAGACTGAAATCACTGACAAAGGGTCATCAAATATTTGACTTTGGAATGAGAACAGGCTGGTCCACCACCCCTATCACTCATGCTATATGAAATCTCTCGCTCCTGATATTATGGTAGTTGCTGGCGGTGTTACAAACTGCGCCTGCTGCATATTATACTGCCGCAAAGACCGCCTCTGTGCATCTGTGTCTGATTCTAATGTCCACTGACAAAGCAGCAGCATTTGACAAGTTGAGTTATTGCTCGCTGCCTCTAAAACCGCCGCATCCGGTGCTTATAATATCGCTGCAGAAAATGCCCCTATGTGTGGGTGCCCAACCTCACTAACAAAGCGGCGGTATTTAAAGAGCTGGGTTGTTGCCTGCTGCCTCTAACTGATGCACCCAGAACATATTGCAAAAGTGTCTCTCTACACTGATGCCAAAATCAATCAAAAATTGGCGGTATTTGACCTGTTGAGTTGTTGCGCACTGTGTGTAAAAATGACGTACTCGGTTTGTGTCATACCACCACGAAAGGTGCCTCTTTGGGAGTAAGAACGGGATGTTTGTTTCTGTTTTTTGTAGGAGAGCATATATGTGTATGGGTGTGTGTGTTTGTGTGTGTGTGTGTGTGTGTGTGTGTGTGTGCTATAGAGCAGACTTTATCTCTTGCCGAGCTTGTCTCCGTGTGTGCATCTGTATCTGTGAATGTGTAGTAGAGGCACAGTTTGGGCATGTTTTCTGCCTGTGTGCTCAAAAATCCCATATGTGTGTGCGCGTGTGTGTGTGTGAAGCGCACAGATAGAGGGGAGCAGCAGCAGCAGTGTCTCATAGCTGCAGAAGCAGAGCAGCAGCAGCCTGATATCAGCTCCTGTTGAGTCTGATTACAACCAGCCAGAGAGGAGAGGAAAAAAACACAAAGAAAGAGACACAGAGAGAGAGAAACTCTAAGTGAGAGCAAAACAAGACAGAAGGGAGAGAAATGCAACAAAAAGACAGTCTGGGAAAGAGTGTGTGTGTGAGCATCGGAGAGGAAACAAAAGAGTGAGTGTCATCAACAAAGGGTGAGAGGGAGGTGTAAAAGATGAGGGAGGAAAAGACAAAAAGGAGAATCAATCAGTGCACTTACAAGCACTTAAGTAACTGTGTTACTAACAGCTTTTTTTGCAGTAATCAGATTACTTTAATGTGATGTAAACAAGAAACCTTGTTTCCATAATTGGGGTAGATGATTAGAGAAATCTGATTACGCTGCTGTATTTTTCTGGAAAAAAGACTTCCAACAGAGAAAATATCCACGTGACAGCAGACAGGAAAGATGTGTCGCGATGTAACTACGTTTCAAAATAATTTAATTTAAAGTCTGTCTCAGATTTGAATTAACACAAAAAAGCTTCCTGTCCGTATAAATAAATCAGGTTTGACACTTTTTACACAAACTGTGTGCTCTCTCTCTCTTCAGAGTCTGTCTTCACCATTCGAACAAATGTTCACACACACACACACACACACACACACACACACACACACACACAATGAATTTAGACATCATAAAACAACATTTTTCTAATACCAAAATTCTTAAAATAAAGTTACCCTGGTTCCAAAATAAGGTTGGGGAACAGGAGAAAAATGCACACTGCAAATAAAAATACAGCAGTAACAACAAAAAAAAAAAAAAAAGAAAAAGCTCTCGTCCATTAATGTCAATATAAATCATGTCAAATCAAATATGGCGCCAGAGTTTTTTCCTCAGTTTCCAAGCAGCAGAACGTCCAGTGCACAAGACATATTACAACTGGAGCTGAACGATATGGGAAAATAATCTAATTTAAATTTTAGACCAATATTGTGATTACGTTTTAGAGTACAGTTTTTTTTCCTTATGGTTCTTTATATTCCTTTAGTTTCTTCCTTAGCCGTGTTACTCACTAAGCAGAAACAGTAAACCAAGTGTGACCAACACAACATTCGATACAGTCAACATATAAGCTGCTCTGTCATGCACGCTGTGCTTCGCTGTTGTGATGACATGAGATGAATTTACGAGTGAACTGACATGAATAACACATCTTTATTTAGCTATTGAGTTGTAAACCCTCCAGTAGAATATCAGAACATGCAACTTCACTTGTAAACATGTGATATAGTCATCTTGTTTCGATATATGAAAAATAAATAGAAATCTTACTGATCTATAGTGAGATACAGTATTGTAAAATCACACAAATTTAAGTGCACACTGTGGCTCTGGATAACTCAAAGCCTCATAAGCATGTTGTTAACTTTAACAGCAGTTTGGAAGCCAAGAAACAGCCAAGATGGCTCTCAGCGCATCCACCATCACGCCCTCTCTCTTGCTCAACCACACATTGTGCTCCTCTCATACCAAATGTAATATGTAAACATGCAGATTGCACTTAGACCTGCCCTTGGCCATTTTTTAAAACAATAGTTCTGTGAGCATCAAAGCTTATGCATGGCATTTTACAAGTTGTTTCATTCATCTACTCTCATTCGCATGTATGTGGAGTGAAGAGCACGTGTGCACATGACACGGGGCCTGGTGTTTCACGCCCACTGGTTGGTTATATAATGTGGCATATATGTTTTTAAAGCAGATTTTGTAATCTGACAATTGCATTTCATTATATTGCGATGTCGATTTGAATTTGCTTAATCATTTAGTCCTAATAACAGCTAGGGAAAAAATCGGCCACCGGTGGCAGAATTGACACTGTACAGTACCAGCACAGAAATCCTGCACCACATTTTATTTTAAGCTTTTTTTATTTACATCAATGGAACTTCTGTTTGTCCAAATACAAATTATTTTCCCTCCTTCACAAAAGCTTGGTGTTTTTTCTCCACCATAAGGGGCCAATCACACTGAGATGCTTCACTAGAAAAGCGTCGCCAGCAAAAACATTGTTTTGGATTACAGCGCGTCTGTCTGGCGCCCCTTTCTTGCTGCTGCACGATGCATTTTTCTGGTGTTTTTTTGGCGTGCATAAAGGTAAAAGGATTTTCAACTTTTCAGCTCGAGGTATGGAGTCTCACTGCTCATCAGGGCATCTGCATCTAAATATTATAGATTTGGTATCGCTCTGTGTGTGTCATTACGTTCTGGGATGCTGCTACCGTGATGTCGTTAAATGCACATGGTGGGATGATGCTGCATGTGGTTATGTTAAGACAACAACAGCACATGGCAACCAATGTCAAGATGTCAACAAATGCACATACTGCCACTGATGGAAAGTCACGGATGGTTAGGTTTAGGCAAAAGAGGCACCTAGTAAGGGTCAGACAAAACATCACAGTCAAACGGGATGCAAACACTAGACTCCTGCATCAAAGTCCAGGTTTGTTTGACCAATCCACCTCCCCTCCCACCTGCGCTCGGACTCACCATACTCTCAGGTAGGATGGCCTGCTCTGGTGACCCGTAGGCTCTTATATTGGTACACCTTTATATATAAGACAAATCCTGGTCTGTTCCCACCGTACCTATGTGTTTTTATTTTGCAGAAAAGTACTGGGGAGTATTCATTGCATTCTCAGGACCTCTTTATGCTCTTGGTCCCAAACGCTCGGACAGAAATTAGGAAAAGACTTTTGGGTATTCTGCACCCTCAGCCTGGAATTTGTTGCAGAATGACCTGAAACCCAAGGAGCTGGTGTCATTAAATGTTTTGAAATCTGAAAGACTTAGTAGCAGATTCTATAGGATGTTGATGTTTTGAACCTTCCTGATTTTACAACTGACTCCCAGAAAGTTGTCTTTTGACTACTAAATGCACTCTCCTTTTTTGCTCTGTTTTTGGTCTCCACCACCTCCTGTGGGAAAGACCTGGCTCTTTTGCTGCCAATGCTCCACTATGTTCAGGAGATAGTTGTTAGCTGCCTGTTGTGACTAAAAATGAGTTTGAGAGTGAACCAAATCAGTAAATTTATGCCGGGACAGCTAAACAATGACCTGAAAGACGCTCAAATGCTCTGTAGACCTGAGCAGAACTGCAGTCGGGTGATGATTCCTTTCCAATTTCCAACATAACCTGATTTCTCCCAGCGACCTGTATTTTTTATTTTTTTGTGTGCATGTAAACGTGCTGAGTGAAAGCGAGAAAACGATAAGAGACAAAAAGGGTAAGTGAGGAAAGGCAGCGAGAGAGAGCGAGAAGAACACACTGCAAAGATATTTACTGAGTTGGAAACACAGCGAGAGGGAGAACGAGAGATAAGGAAAAGAAAGAACCAGGGGAGAGCGGGGGGAACAGTCGGAATAAAGAAAAAAGAAAAAGGAGCGAGCTGGAGATGGAAGCAGGGAAAGGGGAATAAGATCAAATAAAGGAGAGACAGCGGGGGGAAAGCAAGGAGTGAAAGTGAGAGAGAGAGGCTTGGTTGACACATAAAACAAAGATGAGACACCTAGAGAGAAAGAGAGCGAGAGGCATATGTGGAGGAGAGGCTGTTGCTGGAAAATGTAGATAGACACCTCGGAGAGAGAAAAGAAAGAAGCGAAGGGATCCAGTGTGCGGAGGGGCCAGAGAGGAGGAGGGGGGGAGGGAGACAGAGGAGGAGGGGGAGCTAAAGGGGAGGGGAGGGGACGAGACAGGCAAGGGAGGACCAGTATGAGGAGAGAGAGAAAGAGAGAGAGGCAGATTCGGAGGTCCACAGACAGCAGCGGCGTGCAGAGTGCAGCATGCAGACTGGCCATTGACGCTGCAGTTGGATTGAACACACATGCACAGACACACACACCCCTGAGGAGTGTATGAGACATGCCCAGGCTGCTGTCCATGGACACACACACACTGGCAGGGCACCAGAGAGGAAATACAGCAGACCCCCGAGCCTGAGGAGCTATGGAGAGCAGCATGTTTTTTGGTGAGTTTGGATTTATATGTGTTTACATCATGTGCAGAATCCTTCATTTACATGTGTTCTTACTTCTATGTGCACAGGAGAAGTGCTGGTTTCCATTAAAGGAAAGAAAGAGTGTGAAGTTACACACTTATAGGGGACCAGGCTTTTTTTGTGCATGTGCTTTATCACAGTCAAATGCATGAGTATAAGTGCACACTCCCCCCCTTTTCCTAAATGTAAATGGGTTCCAGGCTGCCTGTTACTTGTTCTGGAAACTAAAAAAAGATGGATAGGAGAGCCGGTTGCTGTTAAAGCAGAAAATATAAAGAAAGACAGCGTGAAGTTGCACACTGAGGGCTCCTAAAACTGTTGAATGAACCTGCACACCAGGTAACCTCTTTTTTCTCATGTTCTGGTTTATTGGACCTAAATCCCAGGTGGTTTAGCTGCTGAGGATACAAGCTTCAGATATCATTGTTTGACCAGCTGACCATCCACAGGAATCCGAATGATCGGGCGGCGAGAGCCACTTGATATTCCGCGTAGGATATTTGGAGAAATCGAAGGAAGGCCCCCCCTTCCATTAGTTTTTATGGAGGAGACTGGAGAAGGCTTAGAGAGACTTAATGCGCGAGTGGCTCCTCGTCAAGTGCTCTTCTCACGGCTGGCTTACAGTCACATAGGAGGAATAATTACACAGGGATCCGGAGTTCTGAGGGGGTGATTTGTTAAATGAAAGACTCCTTTTTTTTTTTATCCGGCGGATTAAAGCGATCTGAAGTTACAGACCGTGGCTTGTAAGAGCGAGAAGGATTTTCTCTTGTTATGCCATACACAGAGGAGGAGGGGGGGCGGCTGGGAGCTTATAAATGAATAAGCTGTCAGGTGCAGAGACAGTTTCAGCTCTTTGAGATCCTCATGTCGGTCAGGTGTGCAGCTGCTGGAAAGCAAAGAGGTGATGCAAAAGGGTTGTTTGGATGGATGGAAATTTGGCCCCTTTTAACCCCAAAGTCATGGCCGACCTTCGACCAAAGAACAGATATGTTGGTGTTTTGTCTCTTTTGTCAGACAAAGTACCATCTTATCTCTGGCTCTAAAGCAAAACAACAAGAGGAGTAAAGGTCACTGCTTGCGTACAGGATGTCCGTCGCTTTAACATTTATGAATCCTGAGTGCACACAGTGAAAGAGATGGTATCTCTTAAAAGATTAATAATGCTGTTTGTTCAGCATTTCTGTGATTAAA